>NC_092289.1:5528946-5643946 GCF_036320965.1 Panulirus ornatus | reverse complement strand
ATCAACTGACTGTTTTATTTCTCTCTTGTGTCTCCCCTGATGATGCAATTATTACACAAAAGTGCACTTGGGAACTTTTATTGTGTTTCATTTTCCCCGTGGAATATCTTGATCACGCGCAAAATTGTGGTCCTTTCCAGTATATATATTTTTTTTTTATACTATTTGCCATTTCCCGTGTTAGCGAGGTAGCGTTAAGAACAGAGAACTGGGCCTTAGAGGGAATATCCTCACCTGACCCCCTTCTCTGTTCCTTCTTTTGGAAAATTAAAAAAAAACAAGAGAGGGGAGGATTTCCAGCCACCCGCTCCCTCCCCTTTTAGTCGCCTTCTACGACACACAGGGAATACGTGGGAAGTATTCTTTCTCCCCTATCCCCAGGGATAAGTATATATATATATATATATATATATATATATATATATATATATATATATATATATATATATATTTTTTTTTTTTTTTTTCTTTTTTATACTTTGTCGCTGTCTCCCGCGTTTGCGAGGTAGCGCAAGGAAACAGACGAAAGAAATGGCCCAACCCACCCCCATACACATGTATATACATACGTCCACACACGCAAAATATACATACCTACACAGCTTTCCATGGTTTACCCCAGACGCTTCACATGCCCCGATTCAATCCACTGACAGCACGTCAACCCCGGTATACCACATCGCTCCACTTCACTCTATTCCTTGCCCTCCTTTCACCCTCCTGCATGTTCAGGCCCCGATCACACAAAATCTTTTTCACTCCATCTTTCCACCTCCAATTTGGTCTCCCACTTCTCCTCGTTCCCTCCACCTCCGACACATATATCCTCTTGGTCAATCTTTCCTCACTCATTCTCTCCATGTGCCCAAACCATTTCAAAACACCCTCTTCTGCTCTCTCAACCACGCTCTTTTTATTTCCACACATCTCTCTTACCCTTACGTTACTTACTCGGTCAAACCACCTCACACCACACATTGTCCTCAAACATCTCATTTCCAGCACATCCATCCTCCTGCGCACAACTCTATCCATAGCCCACGCCTCGCAACCATACAACATTGTTGGAACCACTATTCCTTCAAACATACCCATTTTTGCTTTCCGAGATAATGTTCTCGACTTCCACACATTCTTCAAGGCTCCCAGAATTTTCGCCCCCTCCCCCACCCTATGATCCACTTCCGCTTCCATGGTTCCATCCGCTGCCAGA
Source organism: Panulirus ornatus (assembly GCF_036320965.1). Taxonomy (NCBI): domain Eukaryota; kingdom Metazoa; phylum Arthropoda; class Malacostraca; order Decapoda; family Palinuridae; genus Panulirus; species Panulirus ornatus. The sequence goes on along the minus strand of NC_092289.1, from coordinate 5,642,733 downwards.
TCCACTCCCAGATATCTAAAACACTTCACTTCCTCCAGTTTTTCTCCATTCAAACTCACCTCCCAATTGACTTGACCCTCAACCCTACTGTACCTAATAACCTTGCTCTTATTCACATATACTCTTAACTTTCCTCTTTCACACACTTTACAAAACTCAGTCACCAGCTTCTGCAGTTTCTCATATGAATCAGCCACCAGCGCTGTATCATCAGCGAACAACAACTGACTCACTTCCCAAGCTCTCTCATCCCCAACAGACTTCATACTTGCCCCTCTTTCCAAAACTCTTGCATTCACCTCCCTAACAACCCCATCCATGAACAAATTAAACAACCATGGAGACATCACACACCCCTGCCGCAAACCTACATTCACTGAGAACCAATCACTTTCCTCTCTTCCTACACGTACACATGCCTTACATCCTCGATAAAAACTTTTCACTGCTTCTAACAACTTGCCTCCCACACCATATATTCTTAATACCTTCCACAGAGCATATATATATATATATATATATTTTTTTCTTTTTTTTTATACTTTGTCGCTGTCTCCCGCGTTTGCGAGGTAGCGCAAGGAAACAGACGAAAGAAATGGCCCAACCCCCCCCATACACATGTATATACATACGTCCACACACGCAAATATACATACCTACACAGCTTTCCATGGTTTACCCCAGACGCTTCACATGCCTTGATTCAATCCACTGACAGTACGTCAACCCCGGTATACCACATCGCTCCAATTCACTCTATTCCTTGCCCTCCTTTCACCCTCCTGCATGTTCAGGCCCCGATCACACAAAATCTTTTTCACTCCATCTTTCCACCTCCAATTTGGTCTCCCTCTTCTCCTTGCTCCCTCCACCTCTGACACATATATCCTCTTGGTCAATCTTTCCTCACTCATCCTCTCCATGTGCCCAAACCACTTCAAAACACCCTCTTCTGCTCTCTCAACCACGCTCTTTTTATTTCCACACATCTCTCTTACCCTTACGTTACTTACTCGTTCAAACCACCTCACACCACACATTGTCCTCAAACATCTCATTTCCAGCACATCCATCCTCCTGCGCACAACTCTATCCATAGCCCACGCCTCGCAACCATACAACATTGTTGGAACCACTATTCCTTCAAACATACCCATTTTTGCTTTCCGAGATAATGTTCTCGACTTCCACACATTCTTCAAGGCTCCCAGAATTTTCGCCCCCTCCCCCACCCTACGATCCACTTCTGCTTCCATGGTTCCATCCGCTGCCAGATCCACTCCCAGATATCTAAAACACTTCACTTCCTCCAGTTTTTCTCCATTCAAACTCACCTCCCAATTGACTTGACCCTCAACCCTACTGTACCTAATAACCTTGCTCTTATTCACATTTACTCTTAACTTTCTTCTTTCACACACTTTACCAAACTCAGTCACCAGCTTCTGCAGTTTCTCACATGAATCAGCCACCAGCGCTGTATCATCAGCGAACAACAACTGACTCACTTCCCAAGTTCTCTCATCCCCAACAGACTTCATACTTGCCCCTCTTTCCAAAACTCTTGCATTTACCTCCCTAACAACCCCATCCATAAACAAATTAAACAACCATGGAGACATCACACACCCCTGCCGCAAACCTACATTCACTGAGAACCAATCACTTTCCTCTCTTCCTACACGTACACATGCCTTACATCCTCGATAAATATATATATATATATATATATATATATATATATATATATATATATATATATATATATATATATATATATATATATATTTCTTTTCTTTTCTTTCAAACTATTCGCCATTTCCCGCATTAGCAAGGTAGCGTTAAGAACAGAGGACTGGGCCTCTGAGGGAATATCCTCACCTGGCCCCCTTCTCTGTTCCTTCTTTTGGAAAATCTCCTGCGTCAGCAAGGTGGCGCAAGGAAACAGACTAGGAATGGCCCAACCCACCCACATACACATTTGCATACATAAATGCTCACACACGCACATATACATACATATACATTACACCCTATACATACATACATACATACACTCAGACATATACATATATACACATGCCCACATTCACACTTGCTGCCTTCATCCATTTCCGTCGCCACCCCACCACACACAATATAGGGCAGTAGGAGGAGGGAGAGTTGGGTGGTTTGGATGGTTTTAGGATTAGTATTATGTTGACAAGTTTCCAGATGTTCAGGATTTTGTTCTGTATCCAGTTGATGAAGATGTCTTTATGTGTTTGGACTACAAATGGGCTGTAGTGTGCTATGCGAAAGTTTGATATGTTCTCAGGGCTTGTTGCAGGTGAGTTCCTTAAGGTTTTAATTGTATTCGTTGTGTCAGTAATTTTTCTTTTCCCTGGATTTCTTTCTAAGAGCCACTAGACTGGGCTACATCCATTAGCAGAGAAATGATGGACTCCTTTGGGGTGAGAACTTCTTTGATGAGACACTCAAATAGGGAATCACAAATAGGTAATTGTGCACACATACTCTATCACAGCAAGATAGTGTAAGGAATAGACAGTTGAGTCTTTGAGGAAAACTCCTTACTTTGCTTTTCTTGATCTTTGTTTTGAATATTGGTAATTCTGGATTGTTTGTCATTCATGTCCTTCTTAGTCACTTTTTGTGATATATAGGTGGTTAAAAACTTGTGTATTTTTTTTCATTTGTTTTCCTTTTATTTCTCTATTTTTAGTACTTTTTATACTTTACCACTAATATGGTCTTGATGAGGACTTCTATCTGTGACCAGGGTCTGTGGTAAAAAAAGATGTGGGTAGCATTCCTTTCTCTTATCCCCAGTGATAATAAGTAAATAAATTAGGTAATTCTAGTTGCCTACAGAATGTTGAGAACATGTTGGGAAAAATTGCCATTAACCAGACTGGGGAAAATTGCAGTTAACCAGATTGGGAAAAAATCTTATTTACCTAGTGTGTTTTTCACCCCTAGATTAGAGATGTGCATATGGTTTTATATATGAATTACTAATTGCACCAAATGTACAAATTTGAATTTCATTGGAAATGGCTTATGACTAGTTACTGTATGTGGGGGGGGGGATGCTATTTCCTGTATGGCAGGGTAGCGACAGGAATGGATGAAGACAAGTAACTATGAATATGTACATGTGTAAGTATGTATATGTCTGTGTATGTATATGTATGTATATGGGCGTTTATGTGTATATATGTGTGTATGAGTGGATGGGCCTTTCTTTGTCTATTTCCTGGCGCTACCTCACTGATGCGGGAAATAGCGATTAAGTATAACAAAATATGTGATATATACATATCAGCATTTACACATATACATATACATACACATATGCAGACACATATACACTTGTACTTATTCATACTTGCTTGCCTTCATCCATTCCTGGCACCAACCTGTCCCACAGGAAACCATTGCAACCCCCTGCATCAGCGAAGTACATTTGATGTGTCATTTGTGGACTTAACCCGGGCATGTGAAAAATCTGGGGAAAACCATGGAAAGTTCTGTGGGGCCCGGATGTGGTTAGGGAGCTGTGGTTCTGGTCCATTACACATGACAGCTAGAGACTGAGTGTAAATGAATGTGGCCTTTTTTGTCTATTTTCGTGGTGCTACCTCACTGAAGCAGGGGGTAAAGATGCTGTTTTCTGTGAGACGGGGTAGTGACAGGAATGGATGAGGGCAAGCAAGTATGAATATGTATATATGTATATGTCTGTGAATGTTTATATGTATGTATATGTGTATTTGTTGATATGTATGTGTATGTATATGTGCATGTATGAACATCTATGTATATATATATATATATATATATATATATATATATATATATATATATATTTTCAAACTTCGCCATTTCCCGCATTAGCGAGGTAGCGTTAAGAACAGAGGACTGGGCCTTTGGGGGAATATCCTCACCTGGCCCCCTTCTCTGTTCCTTCCTTTGGAAAAAATAAAAAAAAAAAAAATAGAGAGGGGAGGATTTCCAGCCCCCCGCTCCCTCCCCTTTTAGTCGCCTTCTACGACACGCAGGGAATACGTGGGAAGTATTCTTTCTCTCCTATCCCCAGGGATATATATATATATATATATATATATATATATATATATATATATATATATGTATATACATGTGTATGGGGGGGGGTTGGGCCATTTCTTTCGTCTGTTTCCTTGCGCTACCTCGCAAACGTGGGAGACAGCGACAAAGTATAATAAAAAAAAGATATATATATATATATATATATATTATCTTTTGGAAAAAAAAAAAAAAAACGAGAGGGGAGGATTTCCAGCCCCCCACTCCCTTCCCTTTTAGTCGCCTTCTATGACACGCAGGGAATACGTGGGAAGCATTCTTTCTCCCCTATCCCCAGGGATATATATATATATATATATATATATATATATATATATATATATATATATATATATATATATATATATATATATTTATTTTTTTTTTTATACTTTGTCGCTGTCTCCCGCGTTTGCGAGGTGGCGCAAGGAAACAGATGAAAGAAATGGCCCAACCCCCCCCATACACATGTATATACATACGTCCACACACGCAAATATACATACCTACACAGCTTTCCATGGTTTACCCCAGACGCTTCACATGCCTTGATTCAATCCACTGACAACACATCAACCCCGGTATACCACATCGCTCCAATTCACTCTATTCCTTGCCCTCCTTTCACCCTCCTGCATGTTCAGGCCCCGATCACACAAAATCTTTTTCACTCCATCTTTCCACCTCCAATTTGGTCTCCCTCTTCTCCTCGTTCCCTCCACCTCCGACACATATATCCTCTTGGTCAATCTTTCCTCACTCATTCTCTCCATGTGCCCAAACCACTTCAAAACACCCTCTTCTGCTCTCTCAACCACGCTCTTTTTATTTCCACACATCTCTCTTACCCTTACGTTACTCACTCGATCAAACCACCTCACACCACACATTGTCCTCAAACATCTCATTTCCAGCACATCCATCCTCCTGCGCACAACTCTATCCATAGCCCACGCCTCGCAACCATACAACATCGTTGGAACCACTATTCCTTCAAACATACCCATTTTTGCTTTCCGAGATAATGTTCTCGACTTCCACACATTCTTCAAGGCTCCCAGGATTTTCGCCCCCTCCCCCACCCTATGATCCACTTCCGCTTCCATGGTTCCATCCGCTGCCAGATCCACTCCCAGATATCTAAAACTCTTTACTTCCTCCAGTTTTTCTCCATTCAAACTTACCTCCCAATTGACTTGACCCTCAACCCTACTGTACCTAATAACCTTGCTCTTATTCACATTTACTCTTAACTTTCTTCTTTCACACACTTTACCAAACTCAGTCACCAGCTTCTGCAGTTTCTCACATGAATCAGCCACCAGCGCTGTATCATCAGCAAACAACAACTGACTCACTTCCCAAGCTCTCTCATCCACAACAGATGTGCATATGTGCATTTGAGTGCATAGACCATTCTTCATCTGTGTCCTGGTGCTACCTTGCTGACGCCGGAAATGGCGATCAAGTATATAGCAAAATGTATGTATTTTGTGGACTCATAGGAATATATATATTTTTTTTTTATACAATTCGCCATTTCCCGCATTAGCGAGGTAGCGTTAAGAACAGAGGACAGAACCTTTGAGGAAATATCCTCACCTGTCCCCCCTCTCTGTTCCTTCTTTTTGGAAAATTAAAAGAAACGAAATGGGAGGATTTCCAGCCCCCCGCTCCCTTGCCTTTTAGTCGCCTTCTACGACACGCAGGAATATGTGGGAAGTATTCTTTCTCCCCTGCCCCCAGATATATATATATGAGATGTTTGAGGACAATGTGTGGTGTGAGGTGGTTTGATCGAGTAAGTAACGTAAGGGTAAGAGAGAGGTGTGGAAATAAAAAGAGCGTGGTTGAGAGAGCAGAAGAGGGTGTTTTGAAATGGTTTGGTCACATGGAGAGAATGAGTGAGGAAAGATTGACCAAGAGGATATATGTGTCGGAGGTGGAGGGAACGAGGAGAAGAGGGAGACCAAATTGGAGGTGGAAAGATGGAGTGAAAAAGATTTTGTGTGATCGGGGCCTAAACATGCAGGAGGGTGAAAGGTGGGCAAGGAATAGAGTGAATTGGAGCGATGTGGTATACCGGGGTTGACGTGCTGTCAGTGGATTGAATCAAGGCATGTGAAGCGTCTGGGGTAAACCATGGAAAGCTGTGTAGGTATGTGTATTTTGCGTGTGTGGATGTATGTATATACATGTGTATGGGGGTGGGTTGGGCCATTTCTTTCGTCTGTTTCCTTGCGCTACCTTGCAAACGCGGGAGACAGCGACAAAGCAAAAAAAAAAAAATATATATATATATATATATATATATATATATATATATATATATATATATATATATATATATATGTTGAGTATTCCTGGTAAATTATATGGGAGGGTATTGATTGAGAGGGTGAAGGCATGTACAGAGCATCAGATTGGGGAAGAGCAGTGCAGTTTCAGAAGTGGTAGAGGATGTGTGGATCAGGTGTTTGCTTTGAAGAATGTATGTGAGAAATACTTAGAAAAGCAAATGGATTTGTATGTAGCATTTATGGATCTGGAGAAGGCATATGATAGAGTTGATAGAGATGCTCTGTGGAAGGTATTAAGAATATATGGTGTGGGAGGCAAGTTGTTAGAAGCAGTGAAAAGTTTTTATCGAGGATGTAAGGCATGTGTACGTGTAGGAAGAGAGGAAAGTGATTGGTTCTCAGTGAATGTAGGTTTGCGGCAGGGGTGTGTGATGTCTCCATGGTTGTTTAATTTGTTTATGGATGGGGTTGTTAGGGAGGTAAATGCAAGAGTCCTGGAAAGAGGGGCAAGTATGAAGTCTGTTGGGGATGAGAGAGCTTGGGAAGTGAGTCAGTTGTTGTTCGCTGATGATACAGCGCTGGTGGCTGATTCATGTGAGAAACTGCAGAAGCTGGTGACTGAGTTTGGTAAAGTGTGTGGAAGAAGAAAGTTAAGAGTAAATGTGAATAAGAGCAAGGTTATTAGGTACAGTAGGGGTGAGGGTCAAGTCAATTGGGAGGTGAGTTTGAATGGAGAAAAACTGGAGGAAGTGAAGTGTTTTAGATATCTGGGAGTGGATCTGTCAGCGGATGGAACCATGGAAGTGGAAGTGGATCATAGGGTGGGGGAGGGGGCGAAAATTTTGGGAGCCTTGAAAAATGTGTGGAAGTCGAGAACATTATCTCGGAAAGCAAAAATGGGTATGTTTGAAGGAATAGTGGTTCCAACAATGTTGTATGGTTGCGAGGCGTGGGCTATGGATAGAGATGTGCGCAGGAGGATGGATGTGCTGGAAATGAGATGTTTGAGGACAATGTGTGGTGTGAGGTGGTTTGATCGAGTAAGTAACGTAAGGGTAAGAGAGATGTGTGGAAATAAAAAGAGCGTGGTTGAGAGAGCAGAAGAGGGTGTTTTGAAATGGTTTGGGCACATGGAGAGAATGAGTGAGGAAAGATTGACCAAGAGGATATATGTGTCGGAGGTGGAGGGAACGAGGAGAAGAGGGAGACCAAATTGGAGGTGGAAAGATGGAGTGAAAAAGATTTTGTGTGATCGGGGCCTGAACATGCAGGAGGGTGAAAGGAGGGCAAGGAATAGAGTGAATTGGAGCGATGTGGTATACAGGGGTTGACGTGCTGTCAGTGGATTGAATCAAGGCATGTGAAGCGTCTGGGGTAAACCATGGAAAGCTGTGTAGGTATGTGTGTTTGCGTGTGTGGACGTATGTACATGTGTATGGGGGGGGGCCATTTCTTTCGTCTGTTTCCTTGCGCTACCTCGCAAACGCGGGAGACAGCGACAAAGTATAGAAAAAAAAAAAAAAAAAAAATATATATATATATATATATATATATATATATATATATATATATATATATATATATCTCTGAGATAGGGGCAAAAGAATTCTACCTCCGTATTTCATGTATGTCATGGAAGGCAACTAAAGAGGACAGGAGTGGGTAGCTAGAAACCCTCCTCTTGTAGTTCAATTTCTAAAAGAGGAAACAGAAGAAGGAGCCATGTGGGGAGCACTCATCCTCCTCAAAGGCTCGGACTGGGGTGTCTGAATGTGTTTGGTTGGATGTAACCAAAGTGAGGAGAGAAGAGATAGGTAGTATGTTTGAGGAAAGAAACTTAGATGTTTTGGCTCTGAGTGAAGCAAGCCTTTAGAGTAAATGGGAAGAGAGGTTTAGAAATGTCTTAGGAGCAAAGTCAGGTGTTGGTAAGAGGACAAGAGCTGAGGAAGGAATAATGTTACTCCTGAAGCAGGAGTTGTGGGAGTGTGTAATAGAATGTAAGGAAGTAAGTTCTAGATCCATATGGGTAAAATCGAAAGTGTATGGTGAGAGATGGGTGATTATTGGTGCATATGCACCTAGCCATAAGAAGAAAGATCGTGAGAGACAAGTGTTTTGGGATCAGCTGAGTGAGTGTGTCGGCAGTTTTGGTGTTCAATACTGGGTATTAGTAATGGATGATTTGAATGCGAAGGTAAGTAATGGGTCTGTTGAGGGTATAATTGGTGTGCATTGTGTATTGAGTGTCATGAATGGAAATAGTGAACAGCTTGTGGAGCAGTGTGCTGAAAAAGAAATGATTGAGAAAATGAGAAAATCTGGTTTAAAAAGAGAGATATACACAAGTATATGAGATTTCATATTAATTGATAGTCATGTAAAGGAGAGACTTTTGGATGTAAATGTGCTGAGAAGGGCAGCTGGTGGGATGCGTGATCACTCTCTGCAGAGGGGAGGGAAAAGATATGTAGAGGTTCTCGAGAAAGAGGAAACAGTTGCTGGGAGAAGAGAATGGTGAAAGTAAGTGTGCCTAGAAAGGATACTTGTGTGAAGAAATACCAGCGGTGATTGAGTGCAGAATGGCAAAAGGTGAAAGCAAATGAAGTGAGGGGAGCGGGTGAGGAATAGGTCTTTAGGAAAGCAGTGATGGCATGTGTGAGAGATGTATGTGGCACATGAAAGGTGGTAGGTGGGCAGATTAGAAAGGGTAGTGAATGGTAGGATGAAGTGAAGATGCCAGTGAAAGAGAAAAAAAGCGTTTGGGCGGTACTTACAGGGAAGGAGTGCAAATGGTTGGGAGATGTACATGAGAAAGCAGCAGGAGGTCAAGAGGAAGTTGCAGGGGTTGAAAAAGAGGGCAAATGAGAGCTAGGGTGAGAGAGAATCATTAAACTATGGGGAGAGTAAAGAGATGTTTTGGGAGGAAGTAAATCATGTGCAAGAGACAAGAGAACAAATGGGAACATCAGTGAAGGGGGCTAAATTGGAAGTGATAACAGGGAGTAATGAAGTGAGGAGATGGAGTGAGTATTTTGAAGGATAGTTAAATGTATTTGATGAAAGAGTGGCAGATGTAGGGTGTTTAGGTTAGGGTGGGATGTGAAGTGAGAGTCATGGAGAATGGTTTAGTGAAGAAAGAAGAGGTGGCTGATTTGATGTGAAATGTCCAGGGTAAACCATGGAAAGGTCAGTGGGGCCAGGATGTGGATATGGAGCTGTGGTTTCTGTGCATTACACGCGACAGCTAGAGAAGGAGTGTGAGCGGATGTGGCCTTTCTTGTCTGTTTCCTAGTGCTACCTCACTGATGTTGGGGGTAGCAATTGGGAGTGGGGAAGAAGAGAATGTATATTTTATCTTTTTTCTTCATAGATTTGTGCTGTTTCCTTTGGGGTGGGATGGTGATGGGAATGGATGAATGCGAGCAAGTATGAATATGTGCATGTGTATATATGTATATGTATGTGTAAATGTTTTATGTATACGTATGTGTCTATGTATATATTTATATGTGAGTGGATGTCTTTTTTCATGTTTCCTGGCACTACCTTGCTAACGTAGGAAATGACAATCAGGTATGAAAACATGTACATTCTTCCTCATGATTTCTTAACCTGTTAGTAAAATTGGTATCTGTAATACCTTCATTATATATAGAAGAGCATGTTTGATAAAAGACATCTTTACTGTGAATATTGCCAAACCCAGACCAATTGGTCTGCAAGAGAGTCAAGTATAGGAATAATTCCAGGTTTGGGAATAGAATTCTCAGTATACTTTTTTACTGAGTGTTCATGGTTAATTTTTTTAAAGATATTTAGTCAGAAGTATTTCACCCAACCATATAGTATCTTATTTTGACCTATTGATAATCATCATACCCTTGCAGTATTTCATTGAGCTTTACTGTAGGTACACTAGTCCTGGTTATCCAGGCTATACACGTCAAAGTTGAAATCTGACATCCCCTACCAGTTTAATTTCTCTTTGTAATTTCTCTGTGTAATACAGTATGATCCCAAAATATACAATAATGTTGTATTGCTGTGTTAGGTTAATGGTGCCCTTAAACTGCTGTCTGTGCTGTACATATAATTACTTATGAAACTTCTCTAGTGATTCATATTTTTCTAGGGTATCCTCTGTGCTGGTGCTTTTTACTTGCTGTATCATTGTACTTGCAGTCAGATGTTCTAGTGTTATTGAAATTCATTTGAGATATGCATTATTTATATGTTGAAATGACTGTTTCTTCAAACCCTCGCTAAAATCCACCTGACAAATACTGGCAAACATTCTTATAGAACTGGAGAGAAGGTTTTTTCTTGAAGCGAATATGACTCTCATGCCATTTAAACTCTTTGCACTGTGGTACAAGGGAAATTTGGCTCAAAATACTTCATACACCTTGTGGTATTAAGCTTCAGAAGGCATGTGTCTCTAGATAGTCATGTTCTCGTGGAGTGTGTGAGAGGTTTTGTACACCCCAAAATTATGTGGGTATATCCCCTTGCCACTCATACTCTTAGACAGACTGAGTATTTCACCATTCCTCGTGTCTTGAATAAAACTTGCCATAATTGGAGATCTTTTGATTATCGTTTCATGGTCTTAAGGGTCTTTGAGGGCTCTCCTTGTCAGTTGTTGTGCTTGTGGAGAAAACTGTTTATTTAGTATGTTTTTATTTCCAGATCCCATGCAATTGAATCGAACGTCTGACTTTGAGAAATTTTTGGGTATCCGTTCGCCTTTTGTAACTACCTATTTGTATGCATGGGGTGGGAGTTTTACACTCTTGGGACCCTATCTCTTGAACATTTTCAGCCATCAGACATCCTCTTATGGTGTATGCTGTTTGCATTTCTCATGCCCTCAGTCATTGTGTTTTGGTCATCCACCACCCTTATACTTTAAAAGTGTTTCTTTGCGTCCCATTTTAAAAAGTTTCTTAATTAATTTCATGTTATTTTCTTTGGCTACTTTGTCCCTGCATCTCTCAAAAACTGTTCACTGTTCATATTAGCAATCTCTCTGAAAAGCTTAAAAGGTTGTGATCATGTCACCCCTCACTCTTCTCTCTTCTAAGGAAGTTAAATCTAAAGTCTCCACCCTTTCACTTGTAACTTAGTTTACTTTTGGTACCATCTTTATTGTCCTCCTTTGGACTTTATGTGTGAGTTTTTTGTGCTTATGTGTAATGACTAAATCTGAGAAGCATACTCTATTTTTTGGCCTTTCTTAGAATATGAATGGCATGTCAAATATTTCCTATTCCATATACCTGGAAGCTATTGTGGTATTTGTTAGGAGACAGTGTGTTCCCCTAACTCTTCTCCTAAATATGAGACTGGTGACAGGTTAGGGATGATGTCAATTCCCAAGTTATTCTCATACACAGAATCCTTAAGCATATCTCTTGCTAGTTAATAATCATATTGAGGCCACAGTTAACTGGTCCATCCTCATGGCTTTACATTTGTTCTAGTTAAATTTCATCAGCCACATTGCAAACCAACTTTGGAGTTTGTTTAAGGCCACCTTGTAAGCTGATGCAATCCTCCTCACTCTCACATCCCTCATGACCTTTGCATCATTTGCACACATTTTTAGGCAGGATTCCATACCTTCTGGCAAGTCACTTACATTGACCAAGAAAAGTAATTGTCCCAAAGTCAGGCCTTTGACTCTCCGCTAGTCACCTCAACCTATTTGGAAAAGGCTCCGCAAACATGTGCCCTGTGTTCCCTCCCACCAAAGTAATCTTCCGTCCATCAAAGGAGTTTCCCTCTTAATCCTGCATGGTGATTAAGCCTCTTAATCAGCCTCCCATGTGGTACATTTTCAAATGCTTTCTGACAGTCCACCTGGCCTTTGCTTTTGTCCTGGGCTGAGCTCACTATCTCATAGAACTATAAGAGGCTAGTTGCACATAACCTCTTTTCTCTATAACCATGCTGTCTCTTACTAGGAAATTTGTCTTTCATAGAAAGTCATCCACTTCCTTTTTGTTATTTTTCCTGAACCTTACATACCACTCTCATTAGTGAGACTAGTTTGTATTTCAAAGCCTGTTCCTGGGCTACTATTTTATTTATAGGTGTAGTATTTACCTTTTTCCATTCCTTTGGCACTTTGCTTTTCTCCAGTGACATCCTGAAAAGGAATTAAAGTGGTTCATCTTGTGTATCTACTCATATCTGTAGCACATATGGTGAAATTTGATAATCACCATGAGCCTTTTATGGGTAAGAAGACAGTTTGATCAAAGTGGAATTTTTAGATACAAGGAAATGAAGTGGTCTGATATTTCAGTCTCTCTCTCTCTCTCTCTCTCTCTCTCTCTCTCTCTCTCTCTCTCTCTCTCTCTCTCTCTCTCTCTCTCTCTCTCTCATTATTTCTCTCTCTCTCTCTCTCTCTCTCTCTCTCTCTCTCTCTCTCTCTCTCTCTCTCTCTCTCTCTCTCTCTCTCTCTCTCTCTCTCTCTCTCTCTCTCTCTCTCTCTCTCTCTCTCTCTCTCTCTCTCTCTCTCTCTCTCTCTCTCTCTCTCTCTCTCTCTCTCTCTCTCTCTCTCTCTCTCTCTCTCTCTCTCTCTCTCTCTCTCTCTCTCTCTCTCTCTCTCTCTCTCTCTCTCTCTCTCTCTCTCTCTCTCTCTCTCTCTCTCTCTCTCTCTCTCTCTCTCTCTCTCTCTCTCTCTCTCTCTCTCTCTCTCTCTCTCTCTCTCTCTCTCTCTCTCTCTCTCTCTCTCTCTCTCTCTCTCTCTCTCTCTCTCTCTCTCTCTCTCTCTCTCTCTCTCTCTCTCTCTCTCTCTCTCTCTCTCTCTCTCTCTCTCTCTCTCTCTCTCTCTCTCTCTCTCTCTCTCTCTCTCTCTCTCTCTCTCTCTCTCTCTCTCTCTCTCTCTCTCTCTCTCTCTCTCTCTCTCTCTCTCTCTCTCTCTCTCTCTCTCTCTCTCTCTCTCTCTCTCTCTCTCTCTCTCTCTCTCTCTCTCTCTCTCTCTCATTATTAAAATTGAATAGCCAGAATATCTAGTACAGGGTGAAATTGATACATAACATTGATTTTTCTTCTGTCAACAAATAGCTTGGATCCCTTATTAAAGCTTCATATTCAGAGAATTACTGTTGGAACAGGGTAGTCAGAGTATCTAATATGGGGAGAGCAGAGACATAAAAGGAACTGTCTCTTGTGTGTGGAGCTTCTAGTCAAGGCATTAGGAATGTTTGTTAATTATGTGAACAAACTTGAATACCTCTATGTTCATAAGTTTTATATAAAAATGCAATGGGCTAATAGTGGATCTATGAGGTTTCCCAAAGAGAACATTTCTTAAAACTTATCCTTGGAGATTTAGGCATATTTTCTGTAAAGCGTTATGAGATTAATAGCCTTATGCAGAAAAATAGCCAGTTATTGAATTGATGCATGTACTTAGATATGTAACAACTACAGACATTCATCACTTTTATAAGTAAGCAATATACTTCCAATATAATCTCACTATAACTTGCTCCTACTCTTATTTCTTTAGAAGAGCACGAGACCAATCCCACCCAAACCTTTTTGTAACAAACCAGCAACCCCCAGGTATAAAGAGTTTACCTTTGCTTCACATTTCAACAACCCATAGTTACAGATCCCTCATTCCCATCAAGCACAGCATTGATAAAACATATACACACCATAATCACTAAACTGCCCTCCTAGCCCAGTCTTAAACTCCACTCCACCAAACGCACACCATCTGAAAATACACTATCTAAGCATGCAAAAGCTACACTCTCGCCAGTATTCTGTACATCATCCATCTCATTGACATTACAAGCACCTATTCAGCATATCATGAACCCTTATGTCAGAAAAGCAATATCCATACCGAAATCATCCCACAGACACACGTACATACAACTACACCTATTGACCTTTGGTTCCACCCATTGCTGGAGCCTTGTAGAGAGGGAACCTGGGTCTAGAATCATGGGGAGGATGTATTGAATTTTATGAGATATTGTGGACTTCCACAAGTTAATTGGAAGTATTGATCTACCCATGTTTATAGATTTTCAGCAGTGAATCAGTTAAAGTTGATAAATCAGTTTGTTGTCAATAAAGCATCTGAGAGTGTTGGATCATTACAGCTTTTAGGCCATGATGATGCAGGTTACTGGTATAAGGCAATTAATCTTTTGTTTAGAAAGTATAATTTTCTTTTTTTAAGTTAAAAGTTCCTTCTCAAAAAGTTCCATCCCCTTGCAAAGACTATTTTTCCATGACATAGTGAAATGAAATCATGCTTATTGACCTCTTAGTACTCAAATAATTGTTTTTTTTTCAAAGAACTGTTGTCTTTTCCCCTGACATTGTCACTAATATCCTTGGCTTGCTTTAACATTCAGAAAATAGGTTTTGAATTGTGTGCGATTCTTGACAGGCGAAGCCAAGGATACGGTTTCCATCCCCCTAGGCTTTGGCTATCTTTCAGAACATATGCTGTCAAACAGATGGGTGAACAGTGAGAACCCAAGGTGAGCTAGTACCTCTTATTAGTAGAATTAGGGTAGTGAAGTTGTTGTTGTTTTAGTCTTGACAGCAATTAGTTAATTAACATCTGACCTTCATTTTATGAAAAGTTTTCTGTGTGATGTGCTGTTTAGATGAGGCCTGGATAGGGGTTGAGAGATCTTTGCATTCATAGCTCACCCAGTCTAAGTTATTAACTTTTCTGCTCTAAAATCCCATTTTCCACAGTAACTAGAACATTTGATATCCATCTACTTTGCACGCACAGGTGAATCTAATGGTGAGACTTGCATCTCCACTCACTGTCACCCTCACATGCAAGACACTGCCATTCACATGATAAACAGTCATTCCCTTGGTATCATCTGACAGAACCATACCTCTCCTCAGTACAGTTGCAATACCCATTCACTTGTCTTATTTACCTTTAACCCTAACTTTCTTCTACCATGCTCACAAACATTTTATCTACCTTATATTCAACATGGTTATACCATCACTATTGAATACTTCTGATTATGTCTTTCACATCTTCAATGATTACTCCATTCTTCACTCTGTGTGTTATCTTTATATGCATTGTACTGTGTAGGTTGTACATCTCCAATGCTTTCCATTTTGCATTCATATTATACTCATACTTTTTAGACCTAGAAAAACTAAGAATTTAAGGGTTGGAATAGGTACTTAGTCATTTAGGCTTTTTGCACCCCACACATACTGTTTTTCACTAATGCTCTTGGAGCTACTGAAGTTCTTTGTATTGCACAACCCTTCAGCTGCTTCCCAGTCACCATCCTTATTGAACTCAAACACCTAAGCTGTCTCAAATTCCTGTTCTTTTCAGACAGACATTAAGACAAGCCTTCACTAGTACAAAAACCTTACTCTTACATGCATTTCTTCTCATCTCCCTTTTAAGCAGTACATCATCAGTTACTTTCTGTTCTCTCCAACTCCTTTCACTCTGATGTACCCACTACCCCAATAGTATAATCCTAAAGCCTACATTACATTATCCAGATGTGCTCCCAAATAATTGAAATTATATCATTATTTTAACCTTTCAAGTCCTGCTTTTGTTTCAAAATTTTTTCGCATTCAGCAGACTTCATTGCCATTGCATATCAGAAAGAGTCACATCTTTCCAAAGTCCTTTTCTAGTCACTTTATTGTATGCTTACTGTAAATCTATAGATGCCTGTACAGTTTCGCTGTTCCTTGTTGAGCTTTTTCCACAACCTGCCCGAGTGCAAAAATTTGGTCTACAGACCCTCTTCCTTACCTAAATCCTCCTTGTTCCTCACACTCATGTACAAGGAGTTCAGTAATCTGATTTTATTTCAATTTTGTATTTTAGATTATCCCACTCCAAAACATTCCTATGTAGCTGGTAGAATTTGTACACAAAACATACAGTTGACTAATATTTTTTGAATAATTATTTCAAATATTTTTCAGTGTATATATGATACACGAAGCATTTTTTTGTTTTTAAGATAAGATCAAATATCTGGTGAGTGAATTTTAAGTATTGGAGCTAGAATA
Source organism: Panulirus ornatus (assembly GCF_036320965.1). Taxonomy (NCBI): domain Eukaryota; kingdom Metazoa; phylum Arthropoda; class Malacostraca; order Decapoda; family Palinuridae; genus Panulirus; species Panulirus ornatus. The sequence continues at coordinate 5,626,264 of NC_092289.1, read as the reverse complement.
ATATTTGGGTGCATAAGTTGGCAGTATATGTTTTGCAGTGCATTAATCAGCTGGAGTGTCTCCCTTCTGTAAGGGCATAAACAAGTAATGGAAATGATGGTGGTCTCTTTATCAGTTTTCCATAAACCCACACTGTATCCCAGTTCATTGACGGGGTTATCGTTTTAGAATACCAGAGTCAGTATGTGATGATAAAGTTGGTACCAAATCTTGCAGCAAAACAGTTACTCCACTTTACTCACCTGAAAGTAGCTTCACTAGATGTGTGATATTCTTTTATCATTATATCCTGGAAAGCACTTAAGTAATAATTATGTTTTATCTAATATAAATAAAGTTTGCTGAAGTGTTGTCTGGGACCAGAGGTGTAGAATATCATGCACTATTATATAAACTGTTTTAATACTTTATTGGGGTTGTACTTAATGGCCAGCACTCATTTGTAGGGAATTGCATTTTCAATGAGACCAAAATTTTCATACACTTGATTTTGTGTAAGCTGCTTGTATAAGCTGTAATGCTGCTGGCCATAACCATCATGATATTTCAATTTAATAGGAAGGATGTAATTTCTTGATTTTTTCAGTGCTGTATTATAATCAAAAGATTGTTGATCAAGTATTTGTAATTTTATCTGTTCTCCATCATTTTTGGAGGAGAAAAAGTACAATGAAATGTGTTTGTGTGTTTTATGTCATTTACTGCAGTCTTTTAACAGAATGTTTAAAATGTTCATTCATTATTGCATTTTCTGATTTCAATTGTGAAAGTTCACTAATTATTTTAACATGTATTGTTCATATGGAGTCCTTGTATGCTGGGCTGAAAGCCAGATGGTGTCCCCAGGGATGAAGACTAGCTTTTATGCAGTTGTGTTCTTATGCAGGTTGACAGTAAGGGGTTGCTCCCTAAAGGTAAAGCATTGGAGGAGCTAGCCATGTTGATACATACTTTCTCAACATAGTAATAAAAAGAATCTTTACTGAAGGCTGTAGTTCCCTTGAAATGCAACAGTCTTGCAGCTGTTGCTGCACATTTTTATCCAAAATGAAATATATACATTTTCCTTTTCCATACATAACACTGTGCCGTCAGCAAGAGGCTTTTTATGTAGAACCCTTGCTGCTCCCGGGTCCGAGCTGGCCAGCCTATGCACTGAAGGCCAATAGTCAAATGACAAAGACATCCTGTTATTAAAATGGCTCTTTCTTTAACTCAGCCACCTACAGGTTGTTGCCAGCAAATATGTGGGGGTGTATTTAGCTTTCATCTTCTCTTATTAAGATTACTCCCAAACTTTGGTGGCAACTTGATTCCATATTGTCATGTTTATGAATTTCTTCACTGTCTCCATGTATTTGGATGTGTGAGGTCTTAGTGTCTTATCATTGTGTTGACATTGAGTGTAACTTACAATCATTCAAATATTTATAAAGAAAACAGATCTCATACAAGCTCCAGCCAGAAGCAAATAATGTTGTAAGACTTTTTGTGCATTTGAACCTGAACAAATGTACGATGGAATTTTTATAACTTGGAAAACCCAGTGAAAACTTTTTATATGATGATTTTAGAAAATATAGGTTTAACATGTATACAAGGTGATCCAAAGTTTCCGCAAAGCTGTGGTATTAGTGATTTATGTTTTCCTTGTGATTGAGGTGTTTAGCCTTATGATTATTCTTACTTCCCAAAGGTTTGTATAATAATTCAGATTTCCTGGGCTGCAGTGTGTCCCACAAAGAATATTTGTTTTTGAATGATTTCCCTATGTTGTTTTCTGATGTAAGTGTGTGTGCAGAGTAGAGCATTTATAATATATGGGTATTACTGGCTTGGAAGATGGCACCACGTGTGTTCTATTTTTACGTAAGTACCTTTTAGTTTGGTGTTCATATGATCCATTTGCCTTGAAAAGGGAAAGGAATCATGGTTAACAATAATAATATTGTTGATTATTAATGTCCATTGGTTGTTGAATTGAAAATGACACTAGCACAAGAAAATTATGTAACTTTAAACATGATAAGTACAAATTTATTAGGTGTATATATTCCAGAGAAATACTGTGTAGATTATTATACTGAGATATTTCTATGAAGTGTGGCTCTCACCATGACCAATATTCACTGTGATGAGTGACCTTTAAGTATAATTAAGGCATATTTTCATATTCATGATCAGAAACTTGAAGCACACAATAATCATCACAGATATTGATTGTTCACTGTTGTTATATGAAATGATGTTTTAGAAAAATTTGATATAGGAAATGTTATCTTCAATTATCTTTTATAACTCTTACTTCTGCTATGTTTGAATGACATTATTTACAGGTCATAGTATTGGTAGATGATTTCACCACAGTCAGTTCAGTATTAATATTAGTTGATGTACTGCATTTGATATAAATGAAAGGCATTATATTTTGTTACAGGATAATATGTGTTTTGAATCTATGTATGTAAATGTCCTGGATTTCTTTGTTATGCTTGTCAGTTCATGTGTGTTAGCATGCTTGATCATATGCTAGCTGTCATGTATATTTATCAGCATATTTGTGTGTGCTAGTATGTATATGTATGAGCTAGCATGTTCATTTATGCATAAAGGATGTTCCCCCACAAAACACAACTCTGAATTTATTAGTTTGCATTTACATCAGCATGTTGCTGTATGGAAGTCTCTTCATGCAAGAAAAGATTACATGTGCAGATTTTATACTCCTGCAAAAAACTCTGTATTTAGTTTGTGAAATATGTTAATCTGACATCTATTGGCAGGTAATTAATTAACAGTTTTTATTCAACTCTTTACAAATTATTTGAAATATTGTCTTATGGCTGAGATTGCTACTTTAAAAGGAAAGAGACCATCCAACATGTTAAGGTAAAAATTGCAATAAATTCATTAAGGAAGTATTAGGTAAAATAAGGTAACCTGTAGACTGATTGTACCAATTGGAAATAATTTGTGGTTTAGAATGGGTCTGTGATGTGACCTTCCATAAATAAGTATAGTATAAGTTGATACATGATGATATATATATTAATATATTATATATTATATATATATATATAAGTTCCTAAGTGCACTTTCGTGTAATAATCACATCATCATGGGAGACAAGAGAGAAATATAAGTCAGTTGATTTACATCGAAGAGATGAAGCTATGACGCCATTTGGTAAACATGCGATTATCTTGGACAATCGCATGTTTATCAAATGGCATCCTAGCTTCGTCTCTTCAATGTATATCAACTGACTTATATTTCTCTCATGTCTCCCCTGATGATGTGATTATTACACAAAAGTGTTTGTGTAATAATGGGAACTAATCGTGTTTTATTTTCCCTGTGGACTCATAGGAATATATATATATATATATATATATATATATATATATATTTTTTTTTTTTTTTTTTTTTTATACTTTGTCGCTGTCTCCCGCGTTTGCGAGGTAGCGCAAGGAAACAGACGAAAGAAATGGCCCAACCCCCCCCCCCCCCCCCCATACACATGTACATACACACGTCCACACACGCAAATATTCATACCTACACAGCTTTCCATGGTTTACCCCAGACGCTTCACATGCCTTGATTCAATCCACTGACAGCACGTCAACCCCTGTATACCACATCGCTCCAATTCACTCTATTCCTTGCCCTCCTTTCACCCTCCTGCATGTTCAGGCCCCGATCACACAAAATCCTTTTCACTCCATCTTTCCACCTCCAATTTGGTCTCCCTCTTCTCCTCGTTCCCTCCACCTCCGACACATATATCCTCTTGGTCAATCTTTCCTCACTCATTCTCTCCATGTGCCCAAACCACTTCAAAACACCCTCTTCTGCTCTCTCAACCACGCTCTTTTTATTTCCACACATCTCTCTTACCCTTACGTTACTTACTCGATCAAACCACCTCACACCACACATTGTCCTCAAACATCTCATTTCCAGCACATCCATCCTCCTACGCACAACTCTATCCATAGCCCACGCCTCGCAACCATACAACATTGTTGGAACTACTATTCCTTCAAACATACCCATTTTTGCTTTCCGGGATAATGTTCTCGACTTCCACACATTTTTCAAGGCTCCCAAAATTTTCGCCCCCTCCCCCACCCTATGATCCACTTCCGCTTCCATGGTTCCATCCGCTGACAGATCCACTCCCAGATATCTAAAACACTTCACTTCCTCCAGCCTCTCACCATTCAAACTCACCTCCCAATTGACTTGACCCTCAACCCTACTGTACCTAATAACCTTGCTCTTATTGACATTTACTCTTAACTTTCTTCTTCCACACACTTTACCAAACTCCGTCACCAGCTTCTGCAGTTTCTCACATGAATCCGCCACCAGCGCTGTATCATCAGCGAACAACAACTGACTCACTTCCCAAGCTCTCTCATCCCCAACAGACTTCATACTTGCCCCTCTTTCCAAAACTCTTGCATTTACCTCCCTAACAACCCCATCCATAAACAAATTAAACAACCATGGAGACATCACACACCCCTGCCGCAAACCTACATTCACTGAGAACCAATCACTTTCCTCTCTTCCTACACGTACACATGCCTTACATCCTCGATAAAAACTTTTCACTGCTTCTAACAACTTTCCTCCCACACCATATATTCTTAATACCTTCCACAGAGCATCTCTATCAACTCTATCATATGCCTTCTCCAGATCCATAAATGCTACATACAAATCCATTTGCTTTTCTAAGTATTTCTCACATACATTCTTCAAAGCAAACACCTGATCCACACATCCTCTACCACTTCTGAAACCACACTGCTCTTCCCCAATCTGATGCTCTGTACATGCCTTCACCCTCTCAATCAATACCCTCCCATATAATTTACCAGGAATACTCAACAAACTTATACCTCTGTAATTTGAGCACTCACTCTTATCCCCTTTGCCTTTGTACAATGGCACTATGCAAGCATTCCGCCAATCCTCAGGCACCTCACCATGAGTCATACATACATTAAATAACCTTACCAACCAGTCAACAATACAGTCACCCCCCTTTTTTAATAAATTCCACTGCAATACCATCCAAACCTGCTGCCTTGCCGGCTTTCATCTTCCGCAAAGCTTTTACTACCTCTTCTCTGTTTACCAAATCATTTTCCCTAACCCTCTCACTTTGCACACCACCTCGACCCAAACACCCTATATCTGCCACTCTGTCATCAGACACATTCAACAAACCTTCAAAATACTCATTCCATCTCCTTCTCACATCACCACTACTTGTTATCACCTCCCCATTTACGCCCTTCACTGAAGTTCCCATTTGCTCCCTTGTCTTACGCACCCTATTTACCTCCTTCCAGAACATCTTTTTATTCTCCCTAAAATTTACTGATAGTCTCTCACCCCAACTCTCATTTGCCCTTTTTTTCACCTCTTGCACCTTTCTCTTGACCTCCTGTCTCTTTCTTTTATACTTCTCCCACTCAATTGCATTTTTTCCCTGCAAAAATCGTCCAAATGCCTCTCTCTTCTCTTTCACTAATACTCTTACTTCTTCATCCCACCACTCACTACCCTTTCTAAACAGCCCACCTCCCACTCTTCTCATGCCACAAGCATCTTTTGCGCAATCCATCACTGATTCCCTAAATACATCCCATTCCTCCCCCACTCCCCTTACTTCCATTGTTCTCACCTTTTTCCATTCTGTACACAGTCTCTCTTGATACTTCTTCACACAGGTCTCCTTCCCAAGCTCACTTACTCTCACCACCTTCTTCACCCCAACATTCACTCTTCTTTTCTGAAAACCCATACTAATCTTCACCTTAGCCTCCACAAGATAATGATCAGACATCCCTCCAGTTGCACCTCTCAGCACATTGACATCCAGAAGTCTCTCTTTCGCACGCCTGTCCATTAACACGTAATCCAATAACGCTCTCTGGCCATCTCTCCTACTTACATAAGTATACTTATGTATATCTCGCTTTTTAAACCAGGTATTCCCGATCATCAGTCCTTTTTCAGCACATAAATCTACAAGCTCTTCACCATTTCCATTTACAACACTGAACACCCCATGCATACCAATTATTCCCTCAACTGCCACATTACTCACCTTTGCATTCAAATCACCCATCACTATAACCCGGTCTCGTGCATCAAAACCGCTAACACACTCATTTAGCTGTTCCCAAAACACTTGCCTCTCTTGATCTTTCTTCTCATGCCCAGGTGCATATATATATATATATATATATATATATATATATATATATATATATATATATTTTAATTTTGCTTTGTCGCTGTCTCCCGCGTTTGCAAGTGTTTATACTGCACGGTCAGTTTTGAACCTTGGAGAGGGCACTTGGATACCAAAGCCACACTTAAGTCAAGTGTATATATATCTACATTGGGATGCTGAAATCAAGTGTATATATATGCATTGGGATGCAGGTACTTGATTTGAAGTGACCATCTTTTAACCTCTGTGTGGCTAAGATAGCCAGGTACCCTGTTCAGGGATCAAATCTGATCCATGGTGTACATACGTTTGTCTGTCCATCGACATATTTTTCGCACCATTGGAGATGCAACAGATTAAAGTCCATGTTGCACTCACCGAGATGAGGTTGGGATGCAGGTATATACACTTGTTTTCAAGTGTCTGCATCTTTTAACTTTAACATGGCTGAGGTAGGCAGGTTCCCTGTCCAGAGTCTAAATCTGACCCATGGTGTGTATATATACAGTACCTGTCAATGAAGTAGGCACAAAGGGGCTGCAGACAACCAGCAAGGATAGACATGATATAAGACCATAAAAACTGTATTTACCACCAACTAGTACATTATTGGTTTCCCATTCCTCTTCATGCACTCCTTGAAATGACCAGGAACTGAATCTGCAAAGTTTTTGAGCCATTTAGAGTTTATCTTTGCCCAAATATCGCAAAAGGCCACGTCCAGCTAAGGTAGTGACAAAGTATCCCTGTTACATAATTTCATTTTCTTAAGCCCCCACAAGTTTTCTGTTGGATTCAAGTCATGTGAATTCTTGGGTCAGTCACTGAAAAACTTTACTGCACAGTTCTTAAGCCAATCAGTGACTGGTTTGGCAGGGAGCTCTATCCTTGCTAAACATAACGGCCTTGAACTTTTTGAACAAATCTGGAAGATGGTCACACATTAGCTCAAAGTAACTATGTCTGTTCATAGTTGCATTCTTTGGCAACACTAAAATGTCCCCAACACCATGATAATGAAACAGTCCCCTTCCATAATTAAAGCAGGGAACTTTTATAGTGCTTGCGATGTGCTTAGGGTTAAGTGGATCGCAGCCTGGTCATTTGTACACACACCTCCCATGGCCACCTATCACAAAAAAATGTGGACTCTTCACTCCACTAGACACTTTGGAACTTAGCAGTAACCCACACTTTTTATTTTTTGCAAAAATCAACTCTTTTCTTCTGGTGCCTATGGGTTATGAGTGGTTTGGGACATATCCTGCTGCTCCGGTGCTGCATTGTCCTTGCCGACACATCACTGAGCACTCAAGGGATTTTTCTTTTAATTCTTTTGCATTCATGTGTGGATCTGCATCCACTAATGCTTAAGAACATTCAGAGTATGAAGAGAAGTTTTGCTGGCCTTCCCAGGGTTTTTCACCTTGGTTGGTGTAGCGGTGCTGCCACTATCATTAAATTTCTTCACCCATTGTTGTACCAATCTCATGCTCACACTGGTAATATTAGAAATTTCCCAAAATGGCTTATTTGCCTTGTAAAGTGCTACTATAGAAGCTATTTTGTCTCTTGTAAGATGACAATTTCCAACCATAGTAGATGGTAGTGGTACAAAAGGGGGGAAAAGAAATGAAAATCCGAAGCATAAGTGGGGAGCACCACAAGACATTTTCATTAAGGCGGGCTTATGTGGTATGCCAGCACATCACCTAGTTTTCACTGCTCATTAGAGGGCACCAACTTCACTGGAGGACATAATCAACTATTTTAGTTAGGATAAAGTGATTTGCATCAATAAGATTGCTAAGGGCCTGCTTACACCTACTTCATTGGTGGGCATTATATATATATATATATATATATATATATATATATATATATATATTTTTTTTTTTTTTTTTTTGCTTTGTCGCTGTCTCCCACGTTTGCGAGGTAGCGCAAGGAAACAGACGAAAGAAATGGCCCAACCCACCCCCATACACATGTATATACATACGTCCACACACGCAAATATACATACCTACACAGCTTTCCATGGTTTACCCCAGATGCTTCACATGCCTTGATTCAATCCACTGACAGCACATCAACCCCGGTATACCACATCACTCCAATTCACTCTATTCCTTGCCCTCCTTTCACCCTCCTGCATGTTCAGGCCCCGATCACACAAAATCTTTTTCACTCCATCTTTCCACCTCCAATTTGGTCTCCCTCTTCTCCTCGTTCCCTCCACCTCCAACACATATATCCTCTTGGTCAATCTTTCCTCACTCATTCTCTCCATGTGACAAAACCATTTCAAAACACTCTCTTCTGCTCTCTCAACCACGCTCTTTTTATTTCCACACATCTCTCTTACCCTTACGTTACTTACTCGATCAAACCACCTCACACCACACATTGTCCTCAAACATCTCATTTCCAGCACATCCATCCTCCTGCGCACAACTCTATCCATAGTCCACGCCTCGCAACCATACAACATTGTTGGAACCACTATTCCTTCAAACATACCCATTTTTGCTTTCCGAGATAATGTTCTCGACTTCCACACATTCTTCAAGGCTCCCAGAATTTTCGCCCCCTCCCCTACCCTATGATCCACTTCTGCTTCCATGTTTCCATCCGCTGCCAGATCCACTCCCAGATATCTAAAACACTTCACTTCCTCCAGTTTTTCTCCATTCAAACTCACCTCCCAATTGACTTGACCCTCAACCCTACTGTACCTAATAACCTTGCTCTTATTCACATGTACTCTTAACTTTCTTCTTTCACACACTTTACCAAACTCAGTCACCAGCTTCTGCAGTTTCTCACATGAATCAGCCAACAGCGCTGTATCATCAGCGAACAACAACTGACTCACTTCCCAAGCTCTCTCATCCCCAACAGACTTCATACTTGCCCCTCTTTCCAAAACTCTTGCATTCACCTCCCTAACGACCCCATCCATAAACAAATTAAACAACCATGGAGACATCACACACCCCTGCCGCAAACCTATATTCACTGAGAACCAATCACTTTCCTCTCTTCCTACACGTACACATGCCTTACATCCTCGATAAAAACTTTTCACTGCTTCTAACAACTTGCCTCCCACACCATATATTCTTAATACCTTCCACAGAGCATCTCTATCAACTCTATCATATGCCTTCTCCAGATCCATAAATGCTACATACAAATCCATTTGCTTTTCTATATATATATATATATATATATATATATATGGATGGGGTTGTTAGGGAGGTGAATGCAAGAGTTTTGGAAAGAGGGGCAAGTATGAAGTCTGTTGGGGATGAGAGAGCTTGGGAAGTGAGTCAGTTGTTGTTCGCTGATGATACAGCGCTGGTGGCTGATTCATGTGAGAAACTGCAGAAGCTGGTGACTGAGTTTGGTAAAGTGTGTGAAAGAAGAAAGTTCAGAGTAAATGTGAATAAGAGCAAGGTTATTAGGTACAGTAGGGTTGAGGGTCAAGTCAATTGGGAGGTAAGTTTGAATGGAGAAAAAGTGGAGGAAGTACAGTGTTTTAGATATCTGGGAGTGGATCTGGCAGCGGATGGAACCATGGAAGCGGAAGTGGATCATAGGGTGGGGGAGAGGACGAAAATCTTTGGAGCCTTGAAGAATGTGTGGAAGTCGAGAACATTATCTCGGAAAGCAAAAATGGGTATGTTTGAAGGAATAGTGGTTCCAACAATGTTGTATGGTTGCGAGGCGTGGGCTATGGATAGAGTTGTGCGCAGAAGGATGGATGTGCTGGAAATGAGATGTTTGAGGACAATGTGTGGTGTGAGGTGGTTTGATTGAGTAAGTAACGTAAGGGTAAGAGAGATGTGTGGAAATAGAAAGAGCGTGGTTGAGAGAGCAGAAGAGGGTGTTTTGAAGTGGTTTGGGCACATGGAGAGAATGAGTGAGGAAAGATTGACCAAGAGGATATATGTGTCAGAGGTGGAGGGAACGAAGAGAAGAGGGAGACCAAATTGGAGGTGGAAAGATGGAGTGAAAAAGATTTTGTGTGATCGGGGCCTGAACATGCAGGAGGGTGAAAGGAGGGCAAGGAATAGAGTGAATTGGAGCGATGTGGTATACTGGGGTTGACGTGCTGTCAGTGGATTGAATCCATGTGAAGCGTCTGGGGTAAACCATGGAAAGCTGTGTAGGTATGTATATTTGCGTGTGTGGACGTATGTATATACATGTGTATGGGGGGGGTTGGGCCATTTCTTTCGTCTGTTTCCTTGCGCTACCTCGCAAACGCGGGAGACAGCGACAAAGTATAATAAAAAAAGAAGAGTGGGAGGTGGGCTGTTTAGAAAGGGTAGTGAGTGGTGGGATGAAGAAGTAAGAGTATTAGTGAAAGAGAAGAGAGAGGCATTTGGACGATTTTTGCAGGGAAAAAATGCAATTGAGTGGGAGAAGTATAAAAGAAAGAGACAGGAGGTCAAGAGAAAGGTGCAAGAGGTGAAAAAAAGGGCAAATGAGAGTTGGGGTGAGAGACTATCAGTAAATTTTAGGGAGAATAAAAAGATGTTCTGGAAGGAGGTAAATAGGGTGCGTAAGACAAGGGAGCAAATCGGAACTTCAGTGAAGGGCGTAAATGGGGAGGTGATAACAAGTAGTGGTGATGTGAGAAGGAGATGGAATGAGTATTTTGAAGGTTTGTTGAATGTGTCTGATGACAGAGTAGCAGATATAGGGTGTTTGGGTCGAGGTGGTGTGCAAAGTGAGAGGGTTAGGGAAAATGATTTGGTAAACAGAGAAGAGGTAGTAAAAGCTTTGCGGAAGATGAAAGCCGGCAAGGCAGCAGGTTTGGATGGTATTGCAGTGGAATTTATTAAAAAAGGGGGTGACTGTATTGTTGACTGGTTGGTAAGGTTATTTAATGTATGTATGACTCATGGTGAGGTGCCTGAGGATTGGCGGAATGCGTGCATAGTGCCATTGTACAAAGGCAAAGGGGATAAGAGTGAGTGCTCAAATTACAGAGGTATAAGTTTGTTGAGTATTCCTGGTAAATTATATGGGAGGGTATTGATTGAAAGGGTGAAGGCATGTACAGAGCATCAGATTGGGGAAGAGCAGTGTGGTTTCAGAAGTGGTAGAGGATGTGTGGATCAGGTGTTTGCTTTGAAGAATGTATGTGAGAAATACTTAGAAAAGCAAATGGATTTGTATGTAGCATTTATGGATCTGGAGAAGGCATATGATAGAGTTGATAGAGATGCTCTGTGGAAGGTATTAAGAATATATGGTGTGGGAGGCAAGTTGTTAGAAGCAGTGAAAAGTTTTTATCGAGGATGTAAGGCATGTGTACGTGTAGGAAGAGAGGAAAGTGATTGGTTCTCAGTGAATGTAGGTTTGCGGCAGGGGTGTGTGATGTCTCCATGATTGTTTAATTTGTTTATGGATGGGGTTGTTAGGGAGGTAAATGCAAGAGTCTTGGAAAGAGGGGCAAGTATGAAGTCTGTTGGGGATGAGAGAGCTTGGGAAGTGAGTCAGTTGTTGTTCGCTGATGATACAGCGCTGGTGGCGGATTCATGTGAGAAACTGCAGAAGCTGGTGACGGAGTTTGGTAAAGTGTGTGGAAGAAGAAAGTTAAGAGTAAATGTGAATAAGAGCAAGGTTATTAGGTACAGTAGGGTTGAGGGTCAAGTCAATTGGGAGGTGAGTTTGAATGGTGAAAAACTGGAGGAAGTGAAGTGTTTTAGATATCTGGGAGTGGATCTGTCAGCGGATGGAACCATGGAAGCGGAAGTGGATCATAGGGTGGGGGAGGGGGCGAAAATTTTGGGAGCCTTGAAAAATGTGTGGAAGTCGAGAACATTATCCCGGAAAGCAAAAATGGGTATGTTTGAAGGAATAGTAGTTCCAACAATGTTGTATGGTTGCGAGGCGTGGGCTATGGATAGAGTTGTGCGCAGGAGGATGGATGTGCTGGAAATGAGATGTTTGAGGACAATGTGTGGTGTGAGGTGGTTTGATCGAGTAAGTAACGTAAGGGTAAGAGAGATGTGTGGAAATAAAAAGAGCGTGGTTGAGAGAGCAGAAGAGGGTGTTTTAAAATGGTTTGGGCACATGGAGAGAATGAGTGAGGAAAGATTGACCAAGAGGATATATGTGTCGGAGGTGGAGGGAACGAGGAGAAGAGGGAGACCAAATTGGAGGTGGAAAGATGGAGTGAAAAAGATTTTGTGTGATCGGGGCCTGAACATGCAGGAGGGTGAAAGGAGGGCAAGGAATAGAGTGAATTGGAGCGATGTGGTATACCGGGGTTGACGTGCTGTCAGTGGATTGAATCAAGGCATGTGAAGCGTCCGGGGTAAACCATGGAAAGCTGTGTAGGTATGTATATTTGTGTGTGTGGACGTGTGTATGTACATGTGTATGGGGGGGGTTGGGCCATTTCTTTCGTCTGTTTTCCTTCCGCTACCTCGCAAACGCGGGAGACAGCGACAAAGTATGAAAAAATATATATATATATATATATATATATATATATATATATATATATATATAAATATATATATATATATTCTCTCTTTGCCATAAGTAAACTGTTGGTATAACCATAGCAAAAAATTCAGTAATAGAGCTGGATGTGAATTGCTTGTCCAAATTGGAGTGGTAGTGACATATTGTATGGTAAATTGAAGGAGGTATATACACACATTATTTACTTCTTTGTGCCACACATCATAAGATGACTTTCTAACTGCATCATAATTTGTAAGTAAAGTAATTTTAAAAGTTATTTATTTCATTTAGTGTCTTTGGAAATAAGTAGGTTTTCAGAAACTTGAATTTATCTGTTAAGTAACTAACATCACAACATCAACAATCAGCATTCACATAAATTCATATTTGATATGGGAAAGGTAATTCTGGAAGAGGTGATTTATTTAAGGTTTGGTTACTTATACTAGTTTGTAAACTCTCTAACACAGAGACGTTGTCACAAATGCACAAATCTGTACAGGCATAGAATAGACAAGACTTTTACGTAAAGACATGGAAAATGTAAGAACCCATATTTTGAAATCAAAATCATACATTGTTCACACATCAGAAGCTACATAACACACATTGTGTATGCAACCAGACTTTCTGATATTTCAGTAATGTTATGGTATTGAAAATTCCCCTAGAACACTTTATTAGAGTTGTGTAAGATATCAGGAGGCAACAATAAAAAGAAATATGGTGTAATGTAGAAATGTTTACAAAAGGACTAATGCACTACCTTTTGTTGTGTTCTATGCTTAGGATGGATCAAGGTAGTTGGTGGATAAGAGAGGTGTATTTGAGAGAGAATATCTTCATGAAATATAGAAAGTATCGCAATATTCTATATCATGTGGCTCATTCCATCTTGTTAATTCAACAACTCTCAAATGTTAGTATTCTTCATGGCCATTGCTGCTGCTCATTTCTAAATTATGTATACACACTGTTGCATGTTATGTTATTCAGTATTCTGATAAACCTTATTGATATATTTGTGCCTGAACTTAATGTTTCATGTGTACAAGGTAGGTAATAAGTTTGTAAAAAGATTTAGGCTATTGAAAGAGATTTAATTGTTTAGGAACACTTTATCCTTCGACAACAAAGTATTCAACATTCACAAGTACCATTTTTGCTCTCGTTTCTCTGCACAACTGAATGTGAATTTCAGCTCATTAACTTCATGGCTTCCAAATGGGATTCTTTTTCTACTGCATTGTGCATGCCATATTGACCAGACATATTAAAGATTAAAAAGAACGTAACTTATAAACAGATTTTGCTAACATCATCCTATATCATCTTGATTGATTTTACACACCTTTCTGTAAAAAATGGGAAAGGACAAATGCATGTTACATTCTGATTCTTTGGCGGTGCTAGAATTATATAACTGACCCGATACCCACCTTATATGATATGCTGTATCACATTATGTTAGTTGCTAAGCCAACCATCTCTTTCTTTCTCTTTCTGTCTGTCTGTCTCTCTCTCTCCTCTTCACCATTCATAGATAGAGAAAAGCGCATTATTTTTCAAGTGTTGTTTATTGACCTCTTAGGCAAGTTTCTCCTCAATCCAAGACACAGTCAGGAAATCCTGTGGTGCTATTGCAGGTAGTACCGGAGAGCAGGATGTTCTTTGTGTGCAGCCTTCCCACCATGCACTTGTGCCATAGTCTGAGGGGATTAAGATTCATCACATTTCATATATATGTGAGTGCAGTGTTTACAGAAGAGAAAAAACTTTACTGGCATATAAAGAAGATATTGGTCAGTTTGAAAGTAGTATATCTTATCATTGTATATGTGCAGGCAAGAGTGATTGAATCAAATGCAAGAAAAGCTGAAGTATTAACAAACATGCATGTATTTGTGAACATAGTATTGGAAGATTCTCCTTAAGAGAACTTGTTTCATAATGAAAAAAAAAATGTAGCTAGTTTTAAGATGAGACTTCTCTAGAAGAGAAGTGTAATTCAGGATTACCCATTGTAGCATGCTCTAATGATGCCATTAAGTTCACATGGGGTTATTTCAGCTTAACATCAACTTTTTCAGTTGTAGCACGAATTGTGATTGTGGACATTGAGGAATTTCCACTAGAATATATTGCTCCTGTACATTTTACGGCTTTCAAAGATGTATATTTCATTTATTAGTTATCATTAGATAGTCTGCTTCATGGAGAATTTGAATGTAATGCCACATACAACTCATTTAAGATTCTTCTGGACCTGTTTTTTTTTAATATGTTGTTTTTATTCTTTTTTCTCTCATTTCATCTTTGATTATGCTATTCATCTAAGTGCTTTAAAGCTGTTTTTCTTTTGTTGAAAACTGCATACATACTCCCTCTATTCCTTGCCATAATCCCTGTTGTGTGTTCCCTTATGCTGTTAGGTACTGCCTTTCCAAATCTGTATGTTCTTTGAATTGCTGTCTCCAATTTACTTCCTACTAGCCTGACTGTTCTAGCACAACATTTTACTAGTGTAATTGATGAGAAGCTTAATTCTTTCAGAAACATTGCCATAACTTCAGAATCGGATTCACCCAAACTTATTTTCTCTATTGGTAGCCATCATTAGTATGTTAGTTTTCTTCAGCCACCATTTTTCCAACCTTGTGAGATGTGCTTATTAAGTGTGTGACATTTGATTCATCTTTTGTCTTTTTCTTCAGACAACCCTGATGTCAAACACAGCCATCTTTGTGTGTATTTTCTACTATTTTCTTCATTTATAGTCTTCTAATTTTTTTCATACTTTTTGTAAACTAATTATACTCATTCACATATTAACATTGGCAGTTGCATGTATTTTTGTTTACTTTGTCTTTTCTGCGCATACAACAACCTTTCACAAACTCTTATCTCGATAGTATCATTGAAAATATCAGGTAACCTTGGCAAGGCTATTCACTGATAATGAACTTACTGTTTTAATGGTTTGTTCTTGATGAAAATAAAGAATATAAAAAATGCAACTTCATTCAGCATGTAAATTTGTGCAAACATAAAAGATATCCATTTTGTAATTTACTTTGAACAACATGATGTGAAAGCACTCATATACAAAAAGGTTTATTTCCCATGTAGGTTAGACAACTACTCAAAATGCACATAGCTCATAATTGATAAAGCATCTGATAAATTATTACCTTTTTTTATGTTTAGTAACATGCCTCACTTTCATGGAAAGTTCATGGGAAAGGTAATGCAGCATTATGAATTATGTAAATAGAACTTTTATTGTCAGTTCTGACTTGTATTATTTCTCCTTCCACTTCCCATTTTTGTGTACATATACATATGCAGTGGGATATGTAAGTACCCATACATTCCTCAGAGATTAAAAAATTTAAAGGATATACCCAGTATCCACCTCCTCAGTTCTTGCAGTTAATGGTCCATACTTTTTTTTGGTATATCCCAATTCTTACTCTGTAACAATTCATGATTTGCTGGCAAAAATTTGGTGAATGTGGAAGGAAAATTGACTTGCAAAAATTTGGTGAATGTGGAAGGAAAATTGGCCTGCAAAAATTAAAGATGGACTTTTGCATAGATGTAATCTGTCACTTTGCAAATGTACCATGTTGCTCTCATGATGCTGCTTACCTACCAATGAGATCACTCCATGACTCCAGAAAACTAAGTAGTTGATCATATCAGATTGTTAAAGAAAAATGGCTGGTGAAGTATGATTAAAATGATTTTGTTATGAAATATATGTACAAGTACATATCGCAAAATATACTAACAAATTTTGTTAGTGTTGTATATTATAGATAATCAAGAAGAGTAACAATGACAGACAGGCATTCTTGTTTTTGGTATATCTTTGTTTTCACATTTATGGTTTGAGGAACACATCTTTGTTATTGCTTCAATGTTTTTTGAGACAAGATTTTACTGAAGGTTTGTTAACACTGTGCATAAGAGATTTCTTTCAGTTTTGGAAATGGTACCATTGATGACTTGTGTATCTCCATTTCTCATCTGTGGACAGAGGTCTATGAGCATCTGAGTGAGCAGTTGCTCAGTGGTGGATTTAAAAACACCATTTTACCCCCTGAAATGAAGTGCATTCATGAAGATTCCCAGCCTTTAACCATCGTAAATATACAAGGTTAGCAGATGCCTTTTTGCCATATGAGCTTATGTTGTATAGTGGTTAGTGTTTTTGACTATGATTTGTGTTTGGGCCATGGTTAGTGCTCATGATTTATGATTTATCTCTGGACCCATCAGGGTCATGAACAGGACCGTCATTTCAAAGCCAACCATGCTATGTGTTTGGAACCTGAATATGCAGGAGGGATAATGCATATTGGAGCAATATGGATGATGGTATTACATTCTTGGAGGTCTCTCATTCCATTGGAATGTAATTGTCTTAGTACTTAAATCCACATTATAAGGGGGTTTACACTCCCGACCAAAAATATCATGTCTAATTCTCATTCATGGATTATTCTCAAAACAACCTTGCTTATCATCAGTATACCACACTCAGTCATGATGTACACTCACTGGTATAGGAATTGTGATTTCATTGGTAAATTAGACAATATCTAGGAATGCTGGTAGTTGGGGCTGGAGGTAAATGCTGTTGGAGTTGGATAGGAGTGGAATGAATGGTGTGTCAAGCTTTCCAAAATAAGTTTAGCCATTTTTGTTTGTAATATTTGTTTGTTGAATTATTTGGGCATTATATATTATTTGCTTTATGGTTTTAAGTTAGGTAGATCTCACTTATAATATTTAGATAGCTCTCACTTATGATACTTTTTCTATACTTGATTGCCATTTCCCACAATAGTGAGATAGCACCGGGTACAGACAAAGAAAGGCCACATTTGCTCACATCCATTCTCTAGCTGTCATGGGCAAGGCTTCACAGACCTTTGCATTGTTTACCCCAGCTGCTTCACATGCCTTGGTTCTGCCGATTTATAGTATGTTGATTCTTTATACGACATCATTCCAGTTCACACTAGCTTGTGCACACATTTCAGCCTCCTGCGTGTTCAGACTGCAAACACTCAAAACCTTTTTCACTCCACTCTTCAGTCTCCAATATGGTCTCCCCTTTCTACTTGTTCCCTCCTCTTCTGACACTTGTATCTTCTTTGTCAACTTCTTATTCTTTCTCTTCTTATGTCCAAACCATTCCAGTGCCACACCCTCTCAGCTTTCTCATCCATACTCCTCTTGTTACCATACCTCTCTCTCCTACCCTTTCCTTACTTACATGACCAATCCTCCTCAAACATTTCAGGTTCAGCACATTCATCCTCCTCTGAACAGTCTCATTTACAGCCCATAACGTGTACCCATACAGCATCCTTGGTGCTATGGTACCTTTTAACATACCTATTTTTGCCCTTCCAGATAGTAACTTCTCTTTGTACACATTCCTCAGTGCCTCCAGAATCTTTAACCTTTTGCACACTTTATGACTTATCTATGCTTCCATGGTTATATTCATTGCCATGTCCACTCCCAGGTTTCTGAAGCACTTCATTTCCTCCAATTTCTCTGCATGCAGACTTAACACTTCAACTAATCTGTCTTTGCATTGCTAAACTTCATAACAATAACCTTGCTTTTATTCAACTTTCTCCTTTCTCACATTCTCCCAAACTCAGACACCTGCTAGTTCAGTTTCTCACTCAAATCTGATACTAGTGCCATGTCATCAGCAAACTCACTCAATTCCCAGGCCCCCCCTCACTCCATACAGTTGACATACCTACCCTTTTCTCCAAGAACTTTGCATTTACATCCCTCCTCACCCATCCATGAACAAATTAAATAGCCATGATGACATCCCCTACCCTGCTGCTGACCCACCTTCATTTGAAACCATTAATTTTCTTTTCTACTCATGCACATGCCTTACTCTCTTGATGATAGCTTCTCAATGCTTCTAATAGTTTTCCTCCCCCACACCACATATTCATAACACCTTACACAAAGTCGCTTTATCTACCCTATCATATGCTTTTGACAGATCTGTAAATGGCACATATTAGTATTGCTCTCACACATTCGTCAAAGCAAACACTCAATCCAAATACCCTCTGCCACTCCTGAAACCAGGAGTGCATGCCAACACCCTCTCAATCACCACTTGTCCATACTGCTTACCAGGTATATATATATACTCAGGAAACTAATACTGCTGGAATCCATGTTAAAAAGGATCACAATTTTGTGCATGATCATGTTAAAAACTATGATCATTGTATTGAGTGGAGTAATGCCATCTCAGTTATTAACTCTAACTCCAGTACCATGAGAAATATCATTGAATCTTCTATTATTGAATACACTAAGAATTATAACCCTAATATTAGTAAGGGCCTATACAAATTGGATTGCTTTATTTTTTATAAAATTTGTAAACAATTCCCCTTCTTGTCCACTTAAGTTTATGATGCGCTTGTTGTCTGTCTTGGACAGTCACTTGTTTACCATCTCTAGCTACATCTCTTGGTTGTGTATCAACTGACTTATATTTCTTTCTTGTATCTCCTCTGATGTGATTATTACAAGGAAATGTACTTGGGAAATTTCGTGTTTCATTTCCCTGTGAACTCATAGCATAGGTAGCAGTAGGAAAAGACAACAAAGGCCACATTCATTCACACTCAGTCGCTAGCTTTCATGTGTAATGCACTGAAACCACAGCTCCCTTTCCACATCTAGGCCCCCACAAAACTTTTCATGGTTTACCCCAGACACTTCACATCCCCTGGTTCAATCCATTGATAGCATGTCGACCCTGGTACACCATATCATTCAAATTCATTCTATTCCTTGCATGCCTTTCACCCTCCTGCATGTTCAGGCCCTGATCGCTCAAAATCTTTTTCACTCCATCATTTCAAAACACCCTCTTCTGCTCTCTCAACCACACTCTTTTTATTACCACACGTCTCTCTTACCCATTCCTTACTTACTCGATCAAACCACCTCACACCACATATTGTTCTCAGACATCTCATGTCCAACACATCCACCCTCCTCCGCACAACCTTATCTATAGCCCACTCCTTGCAACCATATAACATTGTTGGAACCATTATTCCTTTAAACATACCCATTTTTCCTTTCCAAGAGTGTTCTTGCCTTCTACACATTCTTCAACGATCCCAGAACCTTCACCCCCCCTCCCCCACCTTGTGACTCACTTCCACTTCCATGGTTCCATCCGCTGTTAAATCCACTCCCAGATATCTGAGACACTTCACTTCCTCCAGTTTTTCTCCATTCAAACTTACCTCCCAGTTGACTTGTCCCTCAACTTTACTGAACCTAATAACCTTGCTCTTATTCACATTTACTCTCAGCTTTCTTCTTTCACACACTTTACCAAACTCAGTTACCAGTTTCTGCAGTTTCTCACCGCAATCAGCCACCAGCGCTGTATCATCAGCGAACAACAACTGACTCGCTTCCCAAGCCCTTTCATCCACAACAGCCTGCATACTTGCCCCTCTCTCCAAAACTCTTGCATTCACCTCCCTGACAACCCCATCCATAAACAAATTAAACAACCATGGAGACATCATGCACCCCTGCCGCAAACCGACATTCACTGGGAACCAATCACTTTCCTCTCTTCCTACACGTACACATGCCTTACATCCTCGATAAAAACTTTTCACTGCTTCTAGCAACTTGCCTCCCACACCATATACTCTTAATACCTTCCACAGAGCATTTCTGTCATATTCCTTCTCCAGATTCATAAATGCTACATACAAATCCATTTGTTTTTCAAAGTATTTCTCACATACATTCTTCAAAGCAAACACCTGATCCACACACCCTCTACCACTTCTGAAACCACACTGCTCTTCCCCAATCTAATGCTCTGTACATGCCTTTACCCTCTCAATCAATACCCTCCCATATAATTTACCAGGAATACTCAACAAACTTATACCTCTGTAATTTGAACACTCACCTTTATCCCCTTTGCCTTTGTACAATGGCACTGTGCATGCATTGCGCCAATCCTCAGGTACTTCACCATGAGCCAAACATACATTGACTATCCTCACCAACCAGTTGATAACACAGTCACCCCCTTTTTTGATTAATTCTAATGCAATACCATCCAAACCCGCCGCCTTGCCAGCTTTCATCTTCCACAAAGCTATCACTAACTCTTCTCTCTTTTCGAAACCATTTTCCCTAACCCTCTCACTTCGCACACCACCTTGACCAAAACATCCTATATCTGCCACTCTATCATCTAACACATTCAACAAACCTTCAAAATACCCATTACATCTTCTTCTCACATCACCACTACTTGTTATTACCTCCCCATTAGCCCCCTTCACCAATGTTCCCGTTTGTTCTCTTATCTTACGCACTTTATTTACCTCCTTCCAAAACATCTATTTATTCTCCATAAGATTTATTGATACTTTCTCACCCAAACCCTCATTTGCCCCCTTTTTCACCTCTTGCACTTTTCTCTTGATCTCTTGCCTCTTTCTTTTATACATCTCCCAGTCATTTGCACTATTTCCCTGCAAAAATTGTCCAAATGCCTCTCTCTTCTCTTTCACTGATAAATCTTACTTCTCCATCCCACCACTCACTACTCTTTCTAATCTGCCCACCTCCCACGTTTCTCATGCCACAAGCATCTTTTGTGCAAGCCATCACTGCTTCCCTAAGTACATCTCGGGAGACAGCGGCAAAAAAAAAAAAAAAAAAAAAAAAAAAATATATATATATATATATATATATATATATATATATATATATATTCTGTTTCCCAGAAAAACAGAAGAATGTGTGGAAGTCGAGAACATTATCTCGGAAAGCAAAAATGGGTATGTTTGAAGGAATAGTGGTTCCAACAATGTTGTATGGTTGCGAGGCGTGGGCTATGGATAGAGTTGTGCGCAGGAGGATAGATGTGCTGGAAATGAGATGTTTGAGGACAATGTGTGGTGTGAGGTGGTTTGATCGAGTGAGTAACGTAAGGGTAAGAGAGATGTGTGGAAATAAAAAGAGCGTGGTTGAGAGAGCAGAAGAGGGTGTTTTGAAGTGGTTTGGGCACATGGAGAGGATGAGTGAGGAAAGATTGACCAAGAGGATATATGTGTCGGAGGTGGAGGGAACAAGGAGAAGAGGGAGACCAAATTGGAGGTGGAAAGATGGAGTGAAAAAGATTTTGTGTGATCGGGGCCTGAACATGCAGGAGGGTGAAGGGAGGGCAAGGAATAGAGTGAATTGGAGCGATGTGGTATACCGGGGTTGACGTGCTGTCAGTGGATTGAAGCAGGGCATGTGAAGCGTCTGGGGTAAACCATGGAAAGCTGTGTAGGTATTGTATATTTGCGTGTGTGGACGTATGTATATACATGTGTATGGGGGGGGGGTTGGGCCATTTCTTTCGTCTGTTTCCTTGCGCTACCTCGCAAACGCGGGAGACAGCGACAAAGTATAATAATAATATATATATATATATATATCTGTTTCCTTGCGCTGCCTCGCTAATGCATAAGCGCCCAATCACGCACATTTACGTACCTATACATTTCAATGTATACATACATATACATACACAGACATATACTTATATACACATGTACATAAGTCAGCAAGTTGAATATGTACATGTGTATATATGTATATGTCTGTGTATGTATATGTATGTATACATTGAAGTGTATAGGTATGTATATGTGCATGTGTGACCATGTATGTATATACAAGTGTATGTGGGTGGGTTAGGCCATTCTCTCGTCTACTTCCTTGCAATACCTCACTAACGCAGGGAGACAGCGACAAGGTATAATTAAAAAAAACTTTCATACATGGTGCCTTCATCCATTCCTGCCGCCACACCTGAAATGGCACCCCTTCCCCCCACATGCGCTCGAGGTATCATTAGGAAAAGACAACAAAGGCCACATTCATTCACACTCAGTCTCTAGCTGTCATGTGTAATACACCGAAACCACAGCTTCCTTTCCACATCCAGGCCCCACAAAACTTTCCATGGTTTACCCCAGACGTATGTATATTCATGTGTATGTGGGTGGGTTGGGCCATTCCTCAACTGTTTCCTTGCACTACCTTGCTAACATGGGAGACGGTGATTAAGTATGATAAATATATAGATGATATGGAAGTAATTAATATCTTTTGATTGAGAAGTCCCTTGACAAGATTTTACTCTTTTTCATCCTCTGACAATGATACTGCCTTGCAGGTGATTTTTCTCTCATGGCATAACCACATGCAGGTAGTGTTTAGTATCAACTGCTGTACAATAGATAAAAACCAAGCCTCTCACCACGTATCATGTTACTCTATACTTCATCAGAAGAAGAAAATACCACAAAAGCATAGAAAGGAATATATCCTTAACTTTTTGACACAAATTGCAGACCTCATAGAGCAAAGAAACATGCTCTGGCAACACCACTCTCCATTAGCAGAGACCATTAAGCAGATTCAGTCTAAACAATATAGTCACTAACCAAGTCCCTGAAAAAAAGCTAAAAAACTTGCACACTGTTCTTGACCCTGTAGACCACAAAACCAACATACATTCCATTCCATGGCTAGCCCCTGTGCTTTAAGCACATCAACCCAAAACAAGATCATCCCCTTTTCCAAATAACTTACACATGCTCATGAAACACTTCTTAAAGATTAGTCACAAATTAACCATACTCCTAAAGAGAACAGTCATGGAAATTCTACTTAAATTCCACCCCACTGCAGTTGTTCACCCACTTTTCACACACTCCATGGCAGTACAGTTGCTTACCCACCCTTCTCACACAGACATTGGAAATGCAATTAAGACCTTTAAGAATTCTCATGCAACTAACTTTAGTAACATATTAAACTTCATCATAAAGCACTTTGGCACAGTTGCAGTCCAAATACTCAAAGATATCTACAACTACAACTGCTCATGGTTAACAAAACCCCAAACTTTAAGATGAGTTAGTTTAGGATGTTGAAGTTTGAAGCAGGGAAAAGCTCTTGTTTTCATTAAGGGCTTTAGATTGATTATAAAGTATTTTTGGATGGGAAGAGCCTCGTATTGTTGCAAAGATGGAATGCTGAGCATATTGCTGTAAGATTTTATTGGAAGGCTGTTTTTTTGTTGTGTGATCTCTCTGTTTTGTGTGGTTTGGATTTTATTATACTGTATGTGCTGTTGCCATGGTCAACTGACAATGATACGTGCCAAAGGTGACTTTTCACTCACAGTGTAACCTAAAACAGGCAGCTTCCAGTGCCACCCATATACTGGTATATACTTATATTAATTCCATATACTGGAATATACTTAAGATATTAATTTTGATAAATCTGATGATTGCTCTGGTTGTCTGATAGTCATTTTCCGATATGTGCAGTATTTGATATAGAGCCGCTCTACTATAGTTCAGAACTTTCCAGTTGGAAAAGATATGGAAAGATATATGTCCAGTTGTATGTTAGAATCTACTTTGTGAAAGTAGAAAAACTATTCAATGAGATTTTAGCCTTTCACCTGTGCAGTTCCTGAGAAATTTCCTACCTCCAGTGTATACACACAAAAAAAAATTTAAGAATTTTTTCCATAGAATATATATTGCTCTGGTTGTCTGATAAGTCATTTTCCGATATATGCAGTATTTGATATAGAGCCGCTCTACTATAGTTCAGAACTTTCCAGTTGGAAAAGATATGGAAAGATATATGTCCAGTTGTATGTTAGAATCTCCTTTGTGAAAGTAGAAAAACTATTCAATGAGATTTTAGCCTTTCACCTGTGCAGTTCCTGAGAAATTTCCTACCTCCAGTGTATACACACAAAAAAAAATTTAAGAATGATTTTTTCCATAGAATATATATATATATATATATATATATATATATATATATATATATATATATATATATATATATATATATATATGCAATTGAGTGGGAGATGTATAAAAGAAAGAGACAGGAGGTCAAGAGAAAGGTGCAAGAGGTGAAAAAGAGGGCAAATGAGAGTTGGGGTGAGAGAGTATCATCAAATTTTAGGGAGAATAAAAAGATGTTCTGGAAGGAGGTAAATAAAGTGCGTAAGACAAGGGAGCAAATGGGAACTTCAGTGAAGGGCGCAAATAGGGAGGTGATAACAAGTAGTGGTGATGTGAGAAGGAGATGGAGTGAGTATTTTGAAGGTTTGTTGAATGTGTTTGATGATAGAGTGGCAGATATAGGGTGTTTTGGTTGAGGTGGTGTGCAAAGTTAGAAGGTTAGGGAAAATGATTTGGTAAACAGAGAAGAGGTAGTAAAAGCTTTGCGGAAGATGAAAGCCGACAAGGCAGCAGGTTTGGATGGTATTGCAGTGGAATTTATTAAAAAAGGGGGTGACTGTATTATTGACTGGTTGGTAAGGGTATTTAATGTATGTATGACTCATGGTGAGGTGCCTGAGGATTGGCGGAATGCGTGCATAGTGCCATTGTACAAAGGCAAAGGGGATAAGAGTGAGTGCTCAAATTACAGAGGTATAAGTTTGTTGAGTATTCCTGGTAAATTATATGGGAGGGTATTGATTGAGAGGGTGAAGGCATGTCCTGAGCATCAGATTGGGGAAGAGCAGTGTGGTTTCAGAAGTGGTAGAGGATGTGTGGATCAGGTGTTTGCTTTGAAGAATGTATGTGAGAAATACTTAGAAAAGCAAATGGATTTGTATGTAGCATTTATGGATCTGGAGAAGGCATATGATAGAGTTGATAGAGATGCTCTGTGGAAGGTATTAAGAATATATGGTGTGGGAGGCAAGTTGTTAGAAGCAGTGAAATGTTTTTATCAAGGATGTAAGGCATGTGTACGTGTAGGAAGAGAGGAAAGCAATTGGTTCTCAGTGAATGTAGGTTTGCGGCAGGGGTGTGTGATGTCTCCATGGTTGTTTAATTTGTTTATGGATGGGGTTGTTAGGGAGGAAACGCAAGAGTTTGGAAAGAGGGGCAAGTATGAAGTCTGTTGTGGATGAGAGAGCTTGGGAAGTGAGTCAGTTGTTGTTTGCTGATGATACAGCGCTGGTGGCTGATTCATGTGAGAAACTGCAGAAGCTGGTGACTGAGTTTGGTAAAGTGTGTGAAAGAAGAAAGTTCAGAGTAAATGTGAATAAGAGCAAGGTTATTAGGTACAGTAGGGTGGAGGGTCAAGTCAATTGGGAGGTGAGTTTGAATGGAGAAAAACTGGAGGAAGTGAAGTGTTTTAGATATCTGGGAGTGGATCTGGCAGCGGATGGAACCATGGAAGCGGAAGTGGATCATAGGGTGGGGGAGGGGGCGAAAATTTTGGGAGCCTTGAAAAATGTGTGGAAGTCGAGAACATTATCTCGGAAAGCAAAAATGGGTATGTTTGAAGGAATAGTGGTTCCAACAATGTTGTATGGTTGCGAGGCATGGGCTATGGATAGAGTTGTGCGCAGAAGGATGGATGTGCTGGAAATGAGATGTTTGAGGACAATATGTGGTGTGAGGTGGTTTGATCGAGTGAGGAACGTAAGGGTAAGAGAGATGTGTGGAAATAAAAAGAGCGTGGTTGAGAGAGCAGAAGAGGGTGTTTTGAAATGGTTCGGGCACATGGAGAGAATGAGTGAGGAAAGATTGACCAAGAGAATATATATGTCGGAGGTGGAGGGAACGAGGAGAAGAGGGAGACCAAATTGGAGGTGGAAAGGAGTGAAAAAGATTTTGTGTGATCGGGGCCTGAACATGCAGGAGGGTGAAAGGAGGGCAAGGAATAGAGTGAATTGGAGCGATGTGGTATACCGGGGTTGACGTGCTGTCAGTGGATTGAATCAAGGCATGTGAAGCGTCTAGGGTAAACCATGGAAAGCTGTGTAGTTATGTATATTTGCGTGTGTGGACGTATGTATATACATGTGTATGGGGGTGGGTTGGGCCATTTCTTTCATCTGTTTCCTTGCGCTACCTCGCAAACGCGGGAAACAGTGACAAAGCAAAAAAAAAAAAAAATATATATATATATTCTTTCTTTCTTTTCTTTTAAACTATTCGCCATTTCCCACATTAGCAAGGTAGCGTTAAGGACAGAGGACTGGGCCTTTTTTGGAATATCCTCACCTGGCCCGCTCTGTTCCTTCTTTTGGAAAATTAAAAAAAAAGGAGAGGGGAGGATTTCCAACCCCCCGCTCCCTCCCCTTTTAGTCGCCTTCTATGACACGCAGGGAAAACGTGGGAAGTATTCTAAATCCCCTATCCCCAGGGATATATATATATATATATATATATATATATATATATATATATATATATATATATATATATATATATATATATATCCTCACCTGGCCCCCTCTGTTCCTTCTTTTGGAAAATTAAAAAAAAACGAAAGGGGAGGATTTCCAACCCCCCGCTCCCTCCCCTTTTAGTCGCCTTCTATGACACGCAGGGAAAACGTGGGAAGTATTCTTAATCCCCTATCCCCAGGGATATATATATATATATATATATATATATATATATATATATATATATATATATATATATATATATATGTATGTATATATATATACATGTATATACATACGTCCACACACGCAAATATACAATACCTACTCAGCTTTCCATGGTTTACCCCAGACGCTTCACATGCCCTGATTCAATCCACTGACAGCACGTCAACCCCGGTATACCACATCGATCCAATTCACTCTATTCCTTGCCCTTCTTTCACCCTCTTGCATGTTCAGGCCTCGATCACACAAGATCTTTTTCACTCCATCTTTCCACCTCCAATTTGGTCTCCCACTTCTCCTCGTTCCCTCCACCTCCGACACATGTATCCTCTTGGTCAATCTTTCCTCACTCATTCTCTCCATGTGCCCAAACCATTTCAAAACACCCTCTTCTGCTCTCTCAACCACGCTCTTTTTAATTCCACACATCTCTCTCACCCTTATGTTACTCACTCGATCAAACCACCTCACACCACACATTGTCCTCAAACATCTCATTTCCAGCACATCCATCCTCCTGCGCACAACTCTATCCATAGCCCACGCCTCGCAACCATACAACATTGTTGGAACCACTATTCCTTCAAACATACCCATTTTTGCTTTCCGAGATAATGTTCTCGACTTCCAAACATTCTTCAAGGCTCCCAGGATTTTCGCCCCCTCCCCCACCCTATGATCCATTTCCGCTTCAATGGTTCCATCCGCTGCCAGATCCACTCCCAGATATCTAAAACACTTTACTTCCTCCACTTTTTCTCCATTCAAACTTACCTCCCAATTGACTTGACCCTCAACCCTACTGTACCTAATTACCTTGCTCTCATTCACATTTACTCTTAACTTTCTTCTTTCACACGCTTTACCAAACTCAGTCACCAGCTTCTGCAGTTTCTCTCATGAATCAGCCACCAGCGCTGTATCATCAGCGAACAACAACTGACTCACTTCCCAAGCTCTCTTATCCCCAACAGACTTCATACTTGCCCCTCTTTCCAAAACTCTTGCATTCACCTCCCTAACAACCCCATCCATAAACAAATTAAACAACCATGGAGACATCACACACCCCTGCCGCAAACCTACATTCACTGAGAACCAATCACTTTCCTCTCTTCCTACACGTACACATGCCTTACATCCTCGATAAAAACTTTTCACTGCTTCTAACAACTTTCCTCCCACACCATATATTCTTAATACCTTCCACAGAGCATCTCTATCAACTCTATCATATGCCTTCTCCAGATCCATAAATGCTACATACAAATCCATTTGCTTTTCTAAGTATTTCTCACATACATTCTTCAAAGCAAACACCTGATCCACACATCCTCTACCACTTCTGAAACCACACTGCTCTTCCCCAATCTGATGCTCTGTACATCAGATATATACATTTTTCACATGTATATATATGTATGTGTGTGTGTGTGTATATGTGGGTGTGTGTTTGTATGTGTGTGTATGTGTATATATATATGTATATTATCCCTGGGGATAGGGGTGAAAGAATACTTCCCACGCATTCCTCGCGTGTCGTAGAAAGCGACTAGAGGGGACGGGAGCGGGGGGCCAGAAATCCTCCCCTCCTTGTATTTTTTAACTTTCTAAAATGGGAAACAGAAGAAGGAGTCACGCGGGGAGTGCTCATCCTCCTCGAAGGCTCAGATTGGGGTGCCTAAATGTGTGTGGATGTAACCAAGATGTGAAAAAAGGAGAGATAGGTAGTATGTTTGAGGAAAGGAACCTGGATGTTTTGGCTCTGAGTGAAACGAAGCTCAAGGGTAAAGGGGAAAAGTGGTTTGGGAATGTCTTGGGAGTAAAGTCAGGGGTTAGTGAGAGGACAAGAGCAAGGGAAGGAGTAGCAGTACTCCTGAAACAGGAGTTGTGGAAGTATGTGATAGAATGTAAGAAAGTAAATTCTCGATTAATATATATATATATATATATATATATATATATATATATATATATATATATATATATATATATATATATATATATATATGTGTGTTCTGAGGAAAATGACCCAGTAATAATATACTTTTCTGTGATGGTGTGGGAAGGTGCTGAGTTGACAGGGGAGGGCATGGGCTGGTGGTGTGGGTGCTCCTTCTCCATTTAAGTATGTAATAAGTATGGGAGTTTTCTGGACAGGATTTCATTCTTCTTACACCTAATCACAGTGCACACTTTATGGCTTTTTAACAAGTGTGATTTAACTTTTCCCATACATAACATTATATATTTTTTACATATTATATGTATTTTTCTATGTTAATTGAATTTCTCACATTTTATATTATTTGCACTGGCAGAATTTTGCTTACGAGTAGATTAGAAAACAATCTCATTTTCACCTTTTTTCTCTATTGGAGGCTTCACTCTTGGACTAAAGTGCACATCAAGGCCAGGCCATAATTGAAACATAAATAGATTAATGAACAAGAAAAAGAAGAGAAAAGGGAAAGTATGTGTTAGTGTGCAAACAGGCAGCCAGCTCTCAGGAGCAAACCTACATCAATTTTTTTTTTCCAAAAATTATTACAATTCGGGGTATGTAAATTTGTCAAGCTGAAATAATGTAAGTACTATTTCTTTCACAATTTGCAGGTCATTTACATGCATGATATATTTTCCAGCTGTGATAGTAGGGTGCTAGTAACATCTGTGGATGATTGGTAGCATCAAACACAAGATGGAAATGTAGTTGAGGGCAGGGACCTTTAAATTCTCATATAAGGTCTGGAATAATATAAGCGTTCAAAACATATAGCAGACCTTATTGCTTGATTATGCCATACATCTTCAATGATTTTGGCAGGCATTACCAGATACTGCATCAGATTACACCAAGTGAAAAGTCACCTTCAGTGGGGTTGGATTATTGTCGGTGGATGTAAAGGAGTACGGTCTTGTTGATGAACTTCGTACTGCAAAGGAATCCATGATTTACTTGCAGATCATTCAAATTTACTGTTTCCCACATAAAGAGAGAAATGCATGTAAAAGTAGATGGAATATTAAAAACAAGTGAGGTAACAAACCTTTTATGGCCATAGCATAGTGTATGTGTAGATTTCATGGAGGTATGGTTGGTTATGGGTGGAGAAGGGTGTATGTCAGCCATTGTCTCAGACTTAGGCATCACTGAGTCATTGAATACTCTGTTCGCATATGGGAAACAACCAAGGAGACAGCCAGTAGTCATATTAATGTCATGATTTTAGCAGGCATTTCAAAAGAAGCTGGCAGAAATTAGTGTTCAAATGACACTTCCTGATGAAAATTAGCAATTAATGTGATGACTCAGATGTACCTTGAGTGAGAATTTTTTTCTTTTAGTTTAATGGATAATAGAAGTGAAGCAAAAAGGTGAAAATTCTATACTTCTCATGAATATCACCCTTTCAAGAATATAATTTTTCATGATGTATAATGGAAACACTGAGTAAAGGGGATGTGGTGTCATTTTTCATTTTTCATTATATTTCTTACAGTTTAAACTATATTCTTTTGAAGTAATGTTATTCATGATAGAATATTTTGAGTTAAGCTGCCAGTCATAAATTTGATTGTAATTATGATCCATACCCTAAAGTTCAGATTACATTTGTTTGTGAGTATCTACTATAGTCACATATTTATGATGTATGAACTGGATAGCTGACATTCAATTTTTTTTTTTTACACAGTATCCCTTGTAAGTGATTTTATTACAGAGTCATTTGGAAGGGATTTAATGAGTGCATAAGTACAGTTATTTCCTTGGTCAGTTGGTACCATGCTTTTGGGAGCAGCTTTGTTAGTTGAAATGATCTGTGCTGTGTGCTTATGTGTGTGCATGTGTGTTTGTATTATTATTACCTATTTGTGCAGTACAGGGAGAGAGTTCCACACTCATAGGGCTTCATCTCTTGAAATTTCTTTGCTATAATAGTTTTTTTAAACTTCAGTAAACTGTCAGCATTCACAGTGACATCGCAACTCATTCCAGTGATCAGCTCATCTGAAAGTATGAAAACTATTATTTGCATTTTTCCAACAAATTTCTTGCCTAGTTGTTTGTTATAACCTTTAGTTGCTCCACTGCATCTCCTAGAGAAATGGTCACTGTAAAATTTGTCAAACTGAGTTGAAATTTGAAGGATATGATAAAGTCCCTGCCATACTCTTCTCCATGCTGGGCTAATTTATGGCCCTTTACCTCTCTTTGTAAGTCAGCTCTTTTATTCAGGTACCTTCTTTGTTGCCCTTTTCTGGACCTTTAAGGATGATGACCGAAATCAGAAGTACATCATACACTAATTCATGTCTAATATTTATAGTAAGTAGCTTGCTTGCATCTTATCCAACTACATATTTTCCTGCTGGAAATTCATCTCCTTAACTAATTTTCTGTATATGTGAATGTGATTTTTTCCTTTAGGGGGAGAGTTTTATAGACACATCACAGCTCATACCAGGTACTCAAATTATTAACCATAATCAAAGGGGAGGATGAACTGCTGGATTAGGTGTGAACCAGCTGCCTTGTCGAGGATTCATACTAAGGCTCACAGGATCAGTGAGGTCACATTTCTAACCACTGCACTACAAAGGCTCATCTTGGTGACCTTGTATATGTTTGTGTGTGTTCAGACCTAAAAGACAGAGTATGTAGTCACATTCTTATTTTATATATTGATGGACTTGACAGATCTTTTGTTATGTGGGGCAATGAAAACTTGATGCAATTAATTTTTTTTACATTACTTATAAAAGAACCTCATAGCTCAAACACAGACAATTGCAAGTGTTTTTATTGGCATGATTATATAATGTGAAAAAATACTTCTGTAAGCTCATTCATTATTTAGGAGTCTTTATTATTTATACATTCTTTTCAGTGAGAGCCAAGCTGATACAGGCAACTGAATGCTATAATTGAGATTATCTCAAATATGCTATGTATATATATATATATATATATATATATATATATATATATATATATATATATATATATGTATATATATATATATTATAAAACCAGCCTAAGCTAGGTCCCCATTTATAGAAGAGAATTAAGGGGAGGATAAACAGCAAGGTTAGCTGTGGGCTGACTGCTGTACCTAGCATTTGAACCTAGGTGGGCCAGTGCATGACTCATAGCTATCAACAATAAAGACTTTTTTGAGCTTTGGAAGGTCTAATTCAAGTAATATTTTTTTTTTTTTTGCTTTAATTGAATGCAGAATTGTATTTGATAAAACCCAGAATTGAATCAACCCATTTTTTCATTGATGCAAGCGAGTGCTAATATTTAACCACAAAATTTATTCTCAGTTGGCCAAAGATTACCTGTAAAATCTCATGGTCTTGATTCATTATGGATTGTAAATGAAGATGTGCAACGATTTGCATACAATCACAGATTCATTGCAGTAGTGTTTATGATATCGATTGCAGACATAAAAAGTTTTCCTGTATATGTAATTGCTTCTCATGCCTTAATGAGGTTATGTGGTTTTAGGGTTTTATTACACTGTAGTAAGTAGATTCATGAATTCAACAAAGATATGAAACAACAGTAACATGGGAAGTTTAGCATTTTGAATGTAAATACTAAACTTCTTACGATGTGTAATAGCAAGAATTTTACAAAATATTTTCCAGTTATCAAATCTGATGAATACATTGCAGAAAACAGTGTCTGGATAATTGTTTCACTTTTCTGAAATAATCAGACATCCGTTAATATCAAGCCATACATTTGACTATTTGTATGTTACAGCACAATGTGGAGTTCAAAGATTTTTTTTTTATGTTACTTTTGCTCTTAGATTTTGTCATTACTGTTATTTATTCCTCCCACCGGTATCCAAAGTATCCTGTTATAAAGTTAAGTAATGCTGTATCTCATTTCTTTCATGTTCGTGATACTCATATTACAAATCGTTTTTTCTCCATCAGAATGTCACTGCAGCTGTTATGATACTATTGCACTGAAACCTTTGGCACTTTAATGATTTTTCCTGTGTGAATTACATGATCTTTTTAAACTAACTCTGACTTTTGTTGTAGTAACCAAATGTTAATATGGAGGAATGTTAAGGTGCAATATCTTAAGAAATAAGTTATGATGCACAACCAAAACACACGTGGTGTCCATGTGTTTGAAAGTTGGACTGCTGCTGTGATGTGTGCTGACCTGGGATGAGATTTCTTTATGTCAGTTGTAAGATAAACCCAATTTCTGCTATTTTCTTGAAATTAAGGGTATATTTTATTATTGTTAGATGTTGACTTGATAATCTCTTGAATTGCATGAATACTGGAGTACCTAAGAAATTATTTTGGAAATAGATTTATAGTTTATCATAGCGTTAATGTTTACACAAATTAAGGCCTCAAAGGTGTTTACACTGAAATTTAATGATGCCTGTTATCTTTCTTATATGGTATGCCAGATCTTTATTAGGTTAAAATATGTTTTATTAAAAAAGTTTTAGAGTGATAAAAAATAAAGACTTATAAAAACCACAGCATAACCACGCTATTTGTTATGTATATTGAAATGTATGTTTGCCTGTGCAAATTCATAAGACTGGAATGTGTGTGATAGTGGATAGTACATATAGAGCTGAGTGCAAGAATCATCCACATGTTCTGGAAGGTGCCTCACGGTAAGTATTCTCCCAAGACCACAAAGGGAATAATTTTAATTTGCAATCAGTCATACTTTTAGAAAAGAGATATTACAAGTATAGGATCGTTTTAGATCCAAATTGATTCATGTTGATAAGATGATTTAACTTTTTATACATAGAATTATAAAAAGGCATTCCTCAGTGAGATGAAAAGAAGTTTAGAGCAGAGGGATGTTCTTCCTATGTTTTTTAAGAATGTGAGGACAGTCCAGTTTCAGGTATGGTTGTGTAAAAGAGAGGTTGAATCTGGGTTAGGAACAGCTGGTTTGAAGGCTGTTAATGTTTCATGTATCATCTTCCTTTCATAATTATCATGTTTCAGGGGAGGCTATGGCTATTTGAATGATGTAATGGGCATTTTGATGTTTAAGTGAAAGGGTTAGTATTTTTAATACACTTTCATGTGCTAGGTAACTGAAGAATATGGCTAGTCAGACTTAGCTTTTTTATGTGCATATCACAAGACTGTTGAGATCTTCTGAGTTTTTCACTCTGTATATTCATGTTATCATTACATTCTAAGTCATAAGTAGAAAGAGTTTGGGGTGTAATATGAGTAAGAATGTTTCAAGAGAAGTTTGAAAGTTTCAGATAAACCAAAGAGGCATAATGGTCGTACCCTAATTTGTTGCATAGATGCCCACGCTGTGCCTCGCCACCTCCAACCCCCTTTCTCCATCTTTTTCAATTGTACAGTATTTTGTTGTGCTCGAGGACCTTTGCAAACTTTTTCTTTTTTATGGAGTGTGGGAAAGATGTCTGAATCCATCACAGTCATTCAGCAAGATTTACCAATAATTATCCTAGGAGATAATGTCCGTGAAATAGTGATTGGTACACGCCAAGCTTTATATGTACCCAATATGTGTGTGCAATGTTGATATGTATTGGTACCACCAGTCATGCCCTTTTCACATTGTTTTGTAATGCCTAGTTTCTCTTCATTTAGAAAGTGATCCTTATAACTGTTCACTGGTGGAATTGGTGGTATCACTACATATAAGGTAGTGTAAGATAATGAATGTAGTGTAGAATAGATTCTATAATGATGATAATTTCGTTCAGACATCTTTTGACATATTTGCAAATTTTATTGTTATGTCATTTTCAATAAAAATTTTCTTGTATTTAATGCTGTTTTCTTTTTACTTTTTCAGTGCTTTAATAGTTCTGGCTCATTGAGTAGGTCACTTCATTTCACACACAAAGGCAATGCATGTATAGTCACATATATGCTGTGAGGTAATTGTTTTGATGGACATTAAATGTTCCAAATGTTAAGTCTGGCCCTTGGATTAGTATATCCCAGCTTCAGAGGATGCAGTTGTGCACTCTTCATATTTAGGTAAAAGCTTTATATGAACAAAAGTGTGCTCATAAATTAAGTCCAGTATAAAGAATGCTGGGTAATTTCATTTCACAGAGCCATATAAGTTTTTCACATTTTAAGGAGTTAGGTATAACTTAGTGAAAGAGAAGAGAGAGGCATTTGGACGATTTTTGCAGGGAAAAAATGCAATTGAGTGGGAGATGTATAAAAGAAAGAGACAGGAGGTCAAGAGAAAGGTGCAAGAGGTGAAAAAGAGGGCAAATGAGAGTTGGGGTGAGAAAGTATCATTAAATTTTAGGGAGAATAAAAAGATGTTCTGGAAGGAGGTAAGAAGGAGATGGAGTGAGTATTTTGAAGGTTTGTTGAATGTGTTTGATGATAGAGTGGCAGATATAGGGTATTTTGGTCGAAGTGGTGTGCAAAGTGAGAGGGTTAGGGAAAATGATTTGGTAAACAGAGAAGAGGTAGTAAAAGCTTTGCGGAAGATGAAAGCCGGCAAGGCAGCAGATTTGGATGGTATTGCAGTGGAATTTATTAAAAAAGGGGGTGACTGTATTGTTGACTGGTTGGTAAGGTTATTTAATGTATGTATGACTCATGGTGAGGTGCCTGAGGATTGGCGGAATGTGTGCATAGTGCCATTGTACAAAGGCAAAGGGAATAAGAGTGAGTGCTCAAATTACAGAGGTATAAGTTCGTTGAGTATTCCTGGTAAATTATATGCGAGGGTATTGATTGAGAGGGTGAAGCCATGCACAGAGCATCAGATTGGGGAAGAGCAGTGTGGTTTCAGAAGTGGTAGAGGATGTGTGGATCAGGTGTTTGCTTTGAAGAATGTATGTGAGAAATACTTAGAAAAGCAAATGGATTTGTATGTAGCATATATGGATCTGGAGAAGGCATATGATAGAGTTGATAGAGATGCTCTGTGGAAGGTAGTAAGAATATATGGTGTGGGAGGAAAGTTGTTAGAAGCAGTGAAAAGTTTTTATCGAGGATGTAAGGCATGTGTACGTGTAGGAAGAGAGGAAAGTGATTGGTTCTCAGTGAATGTAGGTTTGTGGCAGGGGTGTGTGATGTCTCCATGGTTGTTTAATTTGTTTATGGATGGGGTTGTTAGGGAGGTGAATGCAAGAGTTCTGGAAAGAGGGGCAAGTATGAAGTCTGTCGTGGATGAGAGAGCTTGGGAAGTGAGTCAGTTGTTGTTCACTGATGATATAGCACTGGTGGCTGATTCATGTGAGAAACTGCTGAAGCTGGTGACTGAGTTTGGTAAAGTGTGTGAAAGAAGAAAGTTAAGAGTAAATGTGAATAAGAGCAAGGTTATTAGGTACAGTAGGGTTGAGGGTCAAGTCAATTGGGAGGTAAGTTTGAATGGAGAAAAACTGGAGGAAGTAAAGTGTTTTAGATATCTGGGAGTGGATCTGGCAGCGGATGGAACCATGGAAGCGGAAGTGAATCATAGGGTGGGGGAGGGGGCGAAAATTCTGGGAGCCTTGAAGAATGTGTGGAAGTCAAGAACATTATCTCGGAAAGCAAAAATGGGTATGTTTGAAGGAATAGTGGTTCCAACAATGTTGTATGGTTGCGAGGTGTGGGCTATGGATAGAGTTGTGCGCAGGAGGGTGGATGTGCTGGAAATGAGATGTTTGAGGACAATGTGTGGTGTGAGGTGGTTTGATTGAGTAAGTAATGTAAGGGTAAGAGAGATGTATGGAAATAAAAAGAGCGTGGTTGAGAGAGCAGAAGAGGGTGTTTTGAGATGGTTTGGGCATATGGAGAGAATGAGTGAGGAAAGATTGACCAAGAGGATATATGTGTCGGAGGTGGAGGGAACGAGGAGAAGTGGGAGACCAAATTGGAGGTGGAAAGATGGAGAGAAAAAGATTTTGTGTGATCGGGGTCTGAACATGCAGGAGGGTGAAAGGAGGGCAAGGAATAGAGTGAATTGGATCGATGTGGTATACCGGGGTTGACGTGTGTGTGTATACATTTGTGTATGGTGGTGGGTTGGGCCATTTCTTTCGTCTGTTTCCTTGCGCTACCTCGCAAACGCGGGAGACAGCGACAAAGCAAAATAAAAAAAAAAAGGGTATAACTTGTCTTATAGTTGACATAAAAGTTCTGTGGTTTACTTGATGATTTTGTGGAAATGTAGTCATATACCAATCAGCATTACATGTGATCCCAATCTATGCTAGTAACTGAAAATAAAGACTGATATCAGGCTTGAAAAAGTTAGTTATATATATTTTATTTGTTACCATATGTTGCAACTTTAATGTGATAGTATAATTTTCATATATGTACTTGGCTGCAAAATAGGTTTTTACGTGAGGTGCAGTGAAACAGTACAGGAAATTGGAAAAAAAGAATTGTACCCTGGTAAATTTCTGAAATAACCATGATAAAAGATCATCAGTATCAAACATTAACAATGAAGTTTCTGAGAATTAAAGGTGTAAAAAGTCCTATTTGAGAAAAGGAGACTTGAAATTGGTGCTCTGCTCCAACAACATTTTCTTTGGCTTAGATTTCTGCATTTCTACATTGTATTGTACCTCATGATTTAGCAAGAAAAAAAGCTCATAAACTCCATGGTGTAAGGTAAACGTATTACTAATGAAAAATTCTCAAAGTAAGAATTGCTTAATATCTTAAGAATCCACAGGCTGGGGCAGTATATGCAGCACAACTGTAAGCAAACCGTAAAGAGAGACATAAACAAAAGGCATTGCACTGTTTGGAGCATCTTGGGCCTATATAGATATGGTGAATATTAACTCATTTGGTAGGCCTAATATCCACTGCATGCTGTATATGAGAGATTTCCAAGTATTACAGAAAATATAGCTCTGCAAGTTTACTATTAGTTAAGAAGCACATAGTTCTTTAAATAAAACAATATGCAACTCAAACTAATGAAGCATCGTTTTTGTTCTTTGTGCCCTCGATGTTGTTGCCCTGCGGCCAGGCATATGAGGTATACTGAGAGTACTATTGGGCATACGGACAGCTAGATACGTGGTATTTTTGGAAGTGTTTTTGTGGCGATGAAAAATCATTACAATGGTTTTCATCACAAATATCTATTTTTCTTCGTAAGTGTCATAAATTCACATATTATCACACAATGAAAGGTCCCTTATACAGTCCTCCTTGATAGCACAGAGACTGGCCAAAGTATGGGAAAAATCTGGGCTATAGCATCTAGTAACATTGTATAGCATACCCTTATAGGCATTATTTTTTATTATTTTTTATTATACTTTGTCGCTGTCTCCCGAGTTTGCGAGGTAGCGCAAGGAAACAGACGAAAGAAATGGCCCAACCCCCCCCATATACATGTATATACATACGTCCACACACGCAAATATACATACCTACACAGCTTTCCATGGTTTACCCCAGACGCTTCACATGCCTTGCTTCAATCCACTGACAGCACGTCAACCCCGGTATACCACATCGCTCCAATTCACTCTATTCCTTGCCCTCCTTTCACCCTCCAGCATGTTCAGGCCCCGATCACACAAAATCTTTTTCACTCCATCTTTCCACCTCCAATTTGGTCTCCCTCTTCTCCTTGTTCCCTCCACCTCCGACACATATATCCTCTTGGTCAATCTTTCCTCACTCATCCTCTCCATGTGCCCAAACCACTTCAAAACACCCTCTTCTGCTCTCTCAACCACGCTCTTTTTATTTCCACACATCTCTCTTACCCTTACGTTACTCACTCGATCAAACCACCTCACACCACACATTGTCCTCAAACATCTCATTTCCAGCACATCCATCCTCCTGCGCACAACTCTATCCATAGCCCACGCCTCGCAACCATACAACATTGTTGGAACCACTATTCCTTCAAACATACCCATTTTTGCTTTCCAAGATAATGTTCTCGACTTCCACACATTCTTCAAGGCCCCCAGGATTTTCTCCCCCTCCCCCACCCTATGATCCACTTCCGCTTCCATGGTTCATCCGCTGCCAGATCCACTCCCAGATATCTAAAACACTTCACTTCCTCCAGTTTTTCTCCATTCAAACTCACCTCCCAATTGACTTGACCCTCAACCCTACTGTACCTAATAACCTTGCTCTTATTCACATTTACTCTTAACTTTCTTCTTCCACACACTTTTCCAAACTCAGTCACCAGCTTCTGCAGTTTCTCACATGAATCAGCCACCAGCGCTGTATCATCAGCGAACAACAACTGACTCACTTCCCAAGCTCTCTCATCCCCAACAGACTTCATACTTGCCCCTCTTTCCAAAACTCTTGCATTTACCTCCCTAACAACCCCATCCATAAACAAATTAAACAACCATGGAGACATCACACACCCCTGCCGCAAACCTACATTCACTGAGAACCAATCACTTTCCTCTCTTCCTACACGTACACATGCCTTACATCCTCGATAAAAACTTTTCACTGCTTCTAACAACTTTCCTCCCACACCATATATTCTTAATACCTTCCACAGAGCATCTCTATCAACTCTATCATATGCCTTCTCCAGATCCATAAATGCTACATACAAATCCATTTGCTTTTCTAAGTATTTCTCACATACATTCTTCAAAGCAGACACCTGATCCACACATCCTCTACCACTTCTGAAACCACACTGCTCTTCCCCAATCTGATGCTCTGTACATGCCTTCACCCTCTCAATCAATACCCTCCCATATAATTTACCAGGAATACTCAACAAACTTATACCTCTGTAATTTGAGCACTCACTCTTATCCCCTTTGCCTTTGTACAATGGCACTATGCACTGCATTCCGCCAATCCTCAGGCACCTCACCATGAGTCATACATACATTAAATAACCTTACCAACCAGTCACCAATACAGTCACCCCCTTTTTTAATAAATTCCACTGCAATACCATCCAAACCTGCTGCCTTGCCGGCTTTCATCTTCCGCAAGGCAT
The DNA here is from genome assembly GCF_036320965.1 of Panulirus ornatus. Taxonomy (NCBI): domain Eukaryota; kingdom Metazoa; phylum Arthropoda; class Malacostraca; order Decapoda; family Palinuridae; genus Panulirus; species Panulirus ornatus. The sequence goes on along the minus strand of NC_092289.1, from coordinate 5,585,974 downwards.
TAATGGTTGTATATTTTGCCTTGAGGCTGAAGCAAGCCACTCAAGATTTTTTTACTGTGTGCACCCCTAACAGCAGTGAATAGAAAAGAAAATACAGTGATATACTGTTTATATAAAGGTAGCAGTGAATAGGTTAAAACATAAAAGTAGTTGTAGAGTTTTGCAACATTTTCTCATTGTTGTGGATATTTTGACCATCTTAGGTGCTGAGAACCCCTCAAGCAGATAAGTACATATCTCCAGACCTGTGCTCAAATCCTATGCTTAGTTGCGTCAAATAGCCAGTGTAGAATATAGTCAAGAAATTTTCATAAACGAAGAGCTCAATGGTCATCTGAGACAGCTCTTGCTAATGAGATGTAAAAGCACTATTTTTACCCCTAAATAGGGCACATCCATGTGAATTCACTTGATTTGACCATCATGTAACACAGGCTCAAAGGATACTCATGTACAGAGGTAAAAAGCACCTGCCTAGGAGACCCTTGACAATTCAGCTGACTTGCTGGAGAGTTTATATGCAGATGGTGTTTCCATCTTAGTTCCTGCTCTTTTCAATTTCTGAACTGTGTGGTTGTAATTCAGTCATGGTTTACAAGCATTGGAAATATTTCATTCTTTTTTATTCATTGGAATGACAAAGCTCAAAACACTACTGGCATTGGCTGTAAACACAGATGTTACCTCCTATATTATGGTGGAAATGAGGCTTATCTAGGTCAGATGAATACTTTGTGCTAGAATTCTGCATTATTTTCATTTTCTTTTGGCATAGTTTTGATTATTTTGAATTTGAATAGCAGACATATTACTTCAGCCAAAACTGTGGAAGTACATTAACCACAATATTTTATAATGGATTTTGTGGTTCATTAGTACTTACCTTTTTGATTAATCTTAGTATAGTTGATGAGTGTTCAGTTTGTTGTTAGTGAGGGACTGCATTCATGCAACACTTCTGTTTGACTTTTAACCTATGTGTATTATCATAATAAAGGCAAGCAGGGATATCTGATAATTTGGAATGTTGACACTTGGGCTGTGCATAGTGCCCAAGTTTCAAGTTAGGATACTTCAAGCTGATTAAACAAACTGATATCATAACCAATAGTGTTGGCCCACTTCAAGATCAGCTAATTTTAGCAGTTTCATTACAAAAATATATTCCTGGCTAAGTTGTTTTTGTTATTGATATTCCAAATGATAGGGTCATTCTTTATGTGAAATATTTGATAATTCCAGATCTGAAGCTCACAAAACTCTTTTTGGTTTCATTGCTGTTCCCAAACAACCTCCCTTCCCTGTCACTAAACAAAGCACTAGTTTTTGCAATTCAAGCACCCACACTTGCTTTTGACCTTGTTTTGACACCAAATATGTTATACCAGTATGCCTGTTCAGTGAGTGGAGTTTTTAAGTAATATAGCCAGTTTTAGGGGTTTCATTAATAGTTCTTGGGAAGTAGAAACAAAGGAGTTCATTTCATGCTTTTTCCTGCTAGGACCCAGAGCAAGAAAATAAGAATTCTGTCACTGATCAAGTAGTTCCTGGAAAGAATGTTCATATGAAGCTTAACGTTTTTGAGTATTCAGTTGACCCTTCAGCTTAGGATGTGAATGAGGAGTCTGATTTACTGTGTTCTCAGATTTTTTCCCTATACCTTCCCATTCATAAAAAATACTTTCGTCTTCAAACTTGCCTCACATCCATAGAACATTGCTGTGACTACTGTACCTTCAATCATACCCAATTTTGCTCTACCAGATAAATTCTGTTCCCACACATTCCTCAGTGCTCCCATAATCTTCACACCCTTAACCCAACTTATCACTCAGTACCTTCTTCCATAGTTCCATTTGTTGTCATGTCCACTCCAGGTATAGAGAATCCTTAATATCTTCCAAGTTTTCTCCATTCAAATTTACATGTCAACTAATCTGTCCTTCTGACCCACTAAACCTAACAACCTTGCTTTTATTCACATTAACTCTCAACTCGCTTCATCCTTTCACACATTCATCCAGACTTACTCCCTCCTTTCTTACATTCATCCAGACTCTTCTACAAACTTCTTTGGTTTCTCACTTCAATCTGGTACCAGTGCTGTGTCATCAGCAAACAACTTACTCACTTCCCAGGCCCCTTACTACATATCACCCTCTCTCCAAGACCTTTGCATTTACCTCCCTCACTATCTCAAACATAATTTTTTTTTTTTTTTACATCCATGGGGTCGCCACACACCCCTGCCACAGACCAACCTGCAACTGAAACAACCAATCTCTTCTCTTCCTGTTATGCTTTACACTGTTGATAAAAACTTCTCTGCTTCTAGAAGCTTCCCTCCACACTATATATTTGTAAGACTTTCCACAAAGTATCTCTGTCAACTTTATCATATGCTTACTCCAGATCCATAAATTACAAATACTAATCCTTCTCTTTCTCAAAATATTTTTTAAACATTGTTTAAAGCAAACACCTGATCTACACATCTTCTACCACTTCTGAAACCACATTGTTCCTTCCCATTCTGACATCCCTTCACTTCCTCAATAACCATTCACCCATACATCTCAGGATCATTCAACAAACTTAAACTTAAGTGGTTTGAACCCTCATCTTTGACCCTCCCCCATCTTTATACAATGGCAATGTACATGCATTCTCCCAATCCTAGCTAACCAATGAACAGGACAGTCATGCCCTTAGAAATACCATCCACTCCAGCCACCTTGCCACATAGCATTTTATGCAAGGCTTTCATTACCTCTTCTCTCTTCACCAAAATACTTTCCACGACTCTCACTTCATACACCAACCCGACCTAAACACCCTGCATTTGCTACCCTATCACCCAACACATTCAACAATCCTTCAAAATACTCACACCATCACTAATTTTCACATTTGTTCTTATTTTCTCTTATTATTAACTTCATTCCAAAACATCGTACTCTCCAAAAGTTTACTGATAATTGCTCACCCCCAACTCTCATTTGCCCTTTTTTTCAACCACCCATACACCTATCTTTTCTCTTTCATAAGCAACTTCATCATCCCACCATTCAGTACCCTTTCATACCTGCTCACCTCCCTCATACTTCTCTTACACAAGCCAGCATTGCTTCCCTAAATATCTCCCATTCCTCACCCACTTTCCTTGCCTTGTTTACTCTCACCTTTTACTTTTCTACACCCAGTCTCTCCTGGTATTTCTTCATACACATCTCCCTTCCAAGCTCACTTACTTTCACCACCATTTTGTCATTCATATTGTTTCTTTTTTTTCTGAAAGCACTACAAATCTCCACTCTTTCCTCCACCAGGCAATAATCAGACATCCCACTAGTTGCCCCTTTCAACATATTCACATCCAGTAGTTCCTTTTTTGCCCACCTTTCTATTTGTATGTAATCCAATAATCCCCTCTTACTGTCTTTCCTACTCACATATGTATACTTACATGTATGTTTGTCGTCTTTTTAAACGAGGTATTCCAAATCACCAGTTCTTTTTTAGAACACAACTCCACAAGGTGTTCACCATTTCTGTTCACCTCACTGAATTCCATCACTCAATTATACCCTCCATTTCCAAATTATGCACTCCCACATTGAAATAACCCATCACTAATACCTGATTTTTAGCATCAAACCTGCTGACACACTTGCTCAGTTGCTCCACAAACACTTGCCTCTCATCACCCTCCTTGTCATTCTGAGGTGCTTAAGTACTATGAATCACCCACCTACTGCAACTGACTTTCATATTTAACTAAATCAGTCTGGAGCTCTTTTCCTTACACTCACTACTCCTACTTTCTCTCACACCAACCCTTGACTTTACCCTTAAGACATTCCCAAACCATTCTTCACCTTTTTTGTTGAGCTTTATCTTGCTCAGGACATCATATAGGTTCCTTTCCTCAAACATGATACCTCTCTCTCCTTTCTTTATATCTTGATTACATCTTCACACATTTTGACACCCTTGCCTAAGCCTTCGAGGGGGATGAGCACTCCTTGCTTGGTTCCTTCTTCTGTTCTGTCTTTCGAATTTAAAATATAAGATGGGAGAGGGGGTCCAGCACTCTACTCCTGTCTCTCTTAATTGTCTCTTATGACATGCTGGGAATATGGAAGCAAAAGTCTTTCTCCCGACTCCAGGGATGGAATGAAAAAGATTTTGAACGATCGGGACCTGAACATACAGGAGGGTGAGAGGCATGCAAGAAATAGAGTGAGTTGGAATGATGTGGTATACTGGGGTCAACGTTCTGTCAGTGGACTGAACCAGGGCATGTGGAACATCTGGCATAAACCATGGAAAAGTCTGTGGGGCATGGATGTGGAGAGAGAACTGTGGTTTTGGTGCATGACATATGACAGCCAGAGACTGTGAACGAATGTGGCCTTTTTTTTTGTGTGTGTGTTTTCCTGCTGCTACCTAGCAGAAGCAGGGGGTAGCAATGCTGTTTCCTGTGGGGTGGGGTAGAACCAGGAATGGATGAAGGCAAGTATGACTGTGTACATGAGTATATATGTCTGTGTATGTATATGTGTATATGTTGAAATGTATATGTATGTATATGTGCAGTATGGGCATTTATGTATAAATGTGTATATGAGTGGATGGGCCATTCTTCGTATGTATCCTGGCACTACCTTCCTAGTGCAGAGTGTGGTGATCAAGCATAGTAAATAAATAATATATTTATTGATTATACTTGATCGTCATTTCCTGCATCAGCAAGGTAGCACCAGGAAACAGACGAAGAAAGAGCCACCCACTCATATACATACGTATATATACACAAGCCCATTCACGTACATATACACACATACACATATGAACATATACACATATACATATACACACTGCCATATACATATATACACATGTACATAATCATACTTGTTTGCCTTCATCCATTCCCAGTGCCACCCTGCCCCACAGGAAACCAGCACCGCCACCCCTGCATCAGCGAGGTAGTGCCAGGAAAAAAAAAGGCCTCATTTGTTATTACTCAGTCTCTGTCACGTGTAATGCACCGAAACCACAGACCTTTCCATGGTTTACCCCAGATGTTTCACATGCCCTGGTTCAGTCCATTGACAGCACATTGACCCCGGTATACCACTTCGTTCCAATTCACTCTATTCCATACACGCCTATCACCCTCCTGCATGTTCAGGCCCCGATCGCTCAAAATCTTCTTCACTCCATCCTTCCACCTCCAATTTGGTCTTCTGCTTCTTGTTCCTTCCACCTCTGACACATATATCCTCTTTGTCAATCTCTCCATATGTTCAAACCATTTCAACACACCCTCTTCTGCTCTCTCAACCACACTTTTTATCTCCACACATCCCTCTTACCTTTTCATTACTTACTCAATCAAACCACCTCACACCACATATTGTCCTCAAACATTTCGTTTCCAACACATCCACCATTCTCCGTACAACCCTATTTATAACCCATGCGTGGAAGTGTGTATGTGTGTATAGTATATGAGTGGATGGCCTTTCTTCGTCTGTTTCCTGGCGCTACCTCGTTGACGCGGGAAAAGGCGATCAAGTGTGTGTATATATATATATATATATATATATATATATATATATATATATATATATATATATATATATGTGTGTGTGTGTGTGTGTTATCCCTGGGATAGGGGACTAAGAATACTTCCCACGTATTCCCTGCGTGTCGTAGAAGGCGACTAAAAGGGGAGGGAGCGGGTGGCTGGAAATCCTCCCCTCTCGTTTTTTTTTATTTTTTTTATTTTCCAAAACAAGGAACAGAGAAGGGGGCCAGGTGAGGATATTCCCTCTAAGGCCCAGTCCTCTGTTCTTAACGCTACCTCGCTAACGCGGGAAATGGCGAATAGTGTGAAAGAAAGACAGAGAGAAGATGTATGTGTGCGTGTGTGTGTGTACCGCAAGAGGTCACAGTGGTGCGCGTGATCTAGTATCACACCATGAGGATAATGAAACACAATATGTTCCCAAGTGCAGTTTCGTGTGATGATCACATCGTCAGGGGAGATACAAGAATGAGATAGATGGCGTAGAACAGTCAGTTGATATACAGGGAAGATACGTAGCTGAAACGCCACTGGTACACAAGCGTTACCGAATGATGGAGTTCGGGTGTGGCATCATCCATAATAAAAATTTTATCATGTGGACAAGAAAGGGAATTGTTTACAAATTTTGCTTACGACAAAGCTATTCAGTTTGTATTAACCTTAACTAGTATTAATGTTACACTTCTTTATGTATTTAATAGAAGATTCACTATTTCTCTTCGTAAAGGAGTTACATTTAATAACTGAATTAGCCTTACTCCAGTCAATACAAGCAATGGTTAAATAAAACCCCTTAATGAGAACATTAATGACCCAACTAGGCCATTGCACTGCCAAGCATGATATGACCACTCACTTTCCTGTAGGCTAAGGAAAGCGCGAATATTCTTACATTCAATATCTAATTCTGATAACTGTTGTGAAAATTATGTGTAAGGGAATATAGAACCTTAACACTTCAAGCAATATACTGCAACTTCTGCCTCACAGTATAATACTGACTAGCGGCTCTGCTTAGTCTCTGGTGGTAAAAGGTTACTTAAGAGAGCATCAATTGCTTACACACGTCCTTGCTGTCGGTTCGTTCTGTACGTGCACGGGGATCCGGGCGTGCGGCAGTCCCCGCTGAGCGACGGCCAACGTTCCCCAAGTCATGTCGGCCTGTACGTGCGCTATTCACGTGCTGGCTGGCGTACGGCGCCTACTGGTCCCCTGTGTGAATTAAAGTTATCAGTGTCTCTTGCAGACATATTATTGGCTCCTTATCCATATACTAGGACGAGCCTTGCACACTTTATGAAGACATCTTGTGTAACAGCGAGGTATGGCTTAACCGGATTGTGGTAGATTTTAGTATTATTCCTCCCGGTCTGAGCAAACTGTCGCCAAGGTGGTTGGATACTCACTGACTGACCCTTGTCTGTTCTGCGTAATGTAGATGCCATTTGTTGCATGACCAGGGCAATTATTTCGGTTAAATTCTCGTCTAATCAAGTTTTTCACTTTTCCACACTCGATACATTTTCGTTGTCACTTTCATTATTCACAGCAGTCTAAAGTTTTATTCTTTTCTAACTAAACAATTTTACAAGAATATCCTTAATCAGTATTATCTCAATGGTTCATAATCCTGGCGACATAGTTACACTGAGGTTAGACTCAAAGTTGCTGAATCAAAATTCTAAATGGCGCTAGATTCACTCCCGAAAAGCGCTAAGCTTACTAAAATGACAGGGAAAATATGCGCTTAGAATTATTTCTGCTCTTTGACCTGCCATATTATAAACAACAGGTACGAGTGACCGCTTTAACAATAAAACTCTCGGCATTAATCTAAATCTGCTAATTCCCAATTGGCAATCTCTTCGTCCTTCGTGTCCTGTTAGATGACTCGTATGCTTTCAATGACCCAATGTTTTTCAGAACTTCCTCCATCAGTTTCCATTTGTTCTTAGTCCATACTTGATAGTTAGTATTGCTTTTTAAGCTTTGGATAATCTATTTCATTGCTTAGTCTTCACGATGTTCATATGAGTAAATATACGCTCTACAACAGCGTTAGTGACGCAATGTCAAGTCAAATCCAATTCAGGGAGGTTACTGAAGGGATTTTCTCCTGTTGCATCCTTGAAGGAGTGTTTCTGTTTCCACAATATGTGATGAAGCTTCCTCCACTGGAACTCAAAGCGTGTAAGAATGTCTTCGTTATCAGTAAACATCTTTGCTGATTCCAGTATTCCAGGATGTATGGATTGCAGGCATTCACTTACACTCAGTACTGACATTGACTTTGACACTTGGACATTGTGTGGCAAACGTTGACCAAACTGCTTCACGAAATCCACTACAAACTATGTATGTATCTTCCTCGAATATCCTTTCCATCAGGAAACTAACATTATGCCATCTTTTCAAACAACCTCAGTTGCTGTTCCAACCGACAGCCATCGAGTTTGGTTTAGTTATATTAATTTCAATGGAGCTTTGAGCATCATTTATCATAGAAAAAAATCAAATCTCTTTGTACGTGGTTTTGCGAATAGCAGAATGGGGGAACTAATTATGGGTCTCTGATCATAAAATTCAGGTGCCTAGGAAGACACACACTACTGCAGCATGAGACACAGCCAGCTGTAGAGAATGACACACACACACACACACACACACACACACTTGATCAGGACCAGAAGAGGAACTTGTAGCTTGAGTTTAGCATACACTCCACTGTTAACACCAGTCATCACAGACGCATTGTTGGTGCTAATTGCAACAAGGGTTTTCTAATTCTAACCTATTATTTTTCAAGGAGTTCTTGATGGTATCACATATACCATTAGCATTACTTACACTAAGTCAGCTCACACAAAGTCCAAGAAAATCGCTACAATCATCTAACTTTCAAACTAGAATGAGATAGCGATACCCAATAGTTTCGTTACCGTAATGGCATTACTCTCATCAATTAAGAGGCTAAACTTCTGATTGTCTACATCACTTTTCAAGTCACTGTTAAAATGCGGGGCAATTACACTGTACACAACTGTACTACACTTTTGACCTTTTTAACTTGAAATTCTTGCTTTGTACAGCTCAGTTCACTGAGATGATGAACAACACGTAATGAACATTGTTCTGCAATGAATAGTGTCATCACTCATTTCTTCAAATGTCATCACTCATTTCTTCAAACGGAATTGTGGTTTGTCTTCAGCTTTCATTATGTTTTGCTGTGCCTTTCAATATCACTAAGTTTGGCAGACAATGGACAGTGGCAGTACTTGCAAATACATTTTATGTCATTCTTCTCTACTTTCCTTGACCACTATTCATATTTGTGACCTTTCAACTACTCTAAATTGTTAGGTATATTTCTTACTCATTGTTGTGTTCGTTAGATGTAATGGCCTGCACACACACACACACACACATACAACTTGGCCCATGGATAGTTCTGCCACCAGCAAAAGTCCGACTGAACCTAAACTGGTATTTAAATAACCTAAACTGGTATTTAGATTGGTTGGTTGTTTGGGCATTAGGTCTATCAACTGCCGGAGTCATTAAGGCTGTCATCATAGGTGACGCCTTCTTCAGGTGTTAAAATGAATTCATTCTAACACCACATGAACTCTGTGCATGTGGTCCATGGTCCATGTGAACGGGTCGTAGAAAGGGTGGGAACGGGTGGCTTGAAATCCTCCTCTCCAATTTTACAGGTACTATGTCTAGTGCTGTGTGGCAATGTTGTGTCAACTGATTATATATGTTATATGTTAAATGCAGTTTGTCCATGTTGCTTTATTTACGTACGAGTGATATGTTGAGTGGTGTTTGGCTAGATCTAGCGCAAAAAAGCGCTAAATTGGCAACTTTGAAGTCTCAGTCAGATTATAAGGTTTAAACACACAAGTTCATTATCACCCAGCTTGTTCCTTCCTGTTATATCGTTCTTCGTGTGATGAAAGTATTTATAACCCCGGTAATAGTTTGGTTGCTCTTCTCTGGACATGTTCTATAGCTTCAATGTGTTTCTTTAAATGTGGACACCATATTTCGGTTGGTGTGCTCAAGATGAGGACTCACCAGTGCTGTGTATAGTAGTTTAAAGGTTTTACAATCCATATAGTCCATTGTTTTTTTTTTCTTAATACACCCATAAATGAGTTTGCCTTGATGATCTTAGCTGACATGTATTGTTCAAATGATAGTTTGGTGTCGATATTCACCCTAATAGCCTTCTCTGTTTCTACGTACTCCATGGATGGTAAATTTTCCTTCAGATTATACGCTTTTCAAAGTTCTACTTTCGATTTCCCTGTTCTCATAGCATTATATTTCTCCTGTTGGAAGCATAGAGGCCAGTTTTCGGGCCATTCATATTTGTGCATGTATGTCTATCTGTCAGTTGTCACAATCAGTTTGTGGAAATATTCCTTCATAACTGTCATCACGGATTGGTGTGGACTCATAGGAATATATATATATATATATATATATATATATATATATATATATATATATATATATATATATATATATATATATATATATATATATATATAATATATATATATATATATATATATATATATATATATATATATATATATATATATATATATCTTTTCTTTCTTTCATACTATTCGCCATTTCCCGCGTCAGCGAGGTAGCGTTAAGAACAGAGGCGTGGGCCTCTGAGGAAACATCCTCATTCAGCCCCCTTCTCTGTTCCTGGGGATAGGGGAGAAAGAATACTTCCCACGTATTCCCTGCGTGTCGTAGAAGGCGACTAAAAGGGAAGGGAGCGGGGGGCTGGAAATCCTCCCCTCTCGTTTTTAGTTTTCCTAATGAAGGAACAGAGGATGGGGCCAAGTGCGGATGTTCCCTCAAAGGCTCAGTCCTCTGTTCTTAACGCTACCTTGCTGACTCGGGAAATGGCGAATAGTATGAAATATATATATATATATATATATATATATATATATATATATATATATATATATATATATATATATATATATACACCGGCCCCAGTGAAGCGAACCAGACAATTGTTGACTTAAAATTTCCTTTTTTTCGCTGACTTTTTTTTTGTGCCCTAAAATTTTGGCTTCCTGCTAGTCGCCCAAATGTCACCCCGGCTGTGTTCACTGGGACTATCACTGTACATGTCTACAACAGTTTGGTATTTTCTATGTCTATAGCATTTATGTGGCTCCCTTAAGCACCCATGGCTATGGCAAGTCTGACATAGCAACATTTAACATTTTCCAGACCCATGTTTGTCAGTTCGTTTATGAGTGTGTATTAAATTTAATAATTAGAAAAGAAACTTGCTAGATTTTTATCAGCTGTTGTGGCTTGTTCCAAAATGGCACAGAACATAACACGAGAGCTTTTAAAATCACGTTTACCTTACATCACACTAACAACATTTGTTAAGGCAATTGTACATAGAGGTAATAAGATATGATATGTACAAAACAGACATGGCATGACAGTAATAATACTATATGTAGTACAGCGCCATATATGTCCGTAGGAACCATATATGTCCGTAGATGTTCATTCAAAATCCACCAGTCTTGTAAAAAAAAAAATCTTAGCCACACATTATGATTTAACAGAAAAATTCACAAAGTTTCATCTTGTAAATTATAGGAGAAATCAGTCTCTGACATGCTAACTACCGATGCGATTGTTAGACGAACTGGTGTGGCGCCGTCCAGTCAATGAGGTTGAGGCACAGCGTCAGTCGGTGGCAGGAGAACCGTGTGTGAGGAACCTCTCGTTAATATCACCTTTTAACCCACTCAGGGAAGGTTGTGTGTAAAGTGCTCGAGTGTTCATATTTAGCAAGTGTTGTGCGCCATTATAACATGGACAAGAATTGTGGAAGACATTTCCTAAAGGGGAAAAAAAACACATTAATTAAACAAGTTTAGGTGGTGTACTTGTGGTGAGGGAGTCATTGTATACTGACACGTTAATCACTTGGGGGGAAAAGTACCAGTTTAAGGACACCATTAGAATAAATTGTGTATTTCATACAAATGCTCATAAGTAAACTATTTATGCTAATTAACAGTGATTCAGACTTTGAGGAAAGGGAACTGGTGTATTACATTAATCATTGCTACGGTAATAATGACTAGGGGTTAAGATTATTTAGGGAGACGTGAAGAAATGATAAGAAAAATAGAAATCAACTGACCATATAAATTATAACTGAGCTTGACTTTCCTTGGTATTTAGTTTTACCATAATTTCAATGTTAATGTGATATATGTCAATATAATAGCCATTTGTATTCACTTGCTAGGAAGTCAGTACGATATATATATATATATATATATATATATATATATATATATATATATATATATATATATTTTTTTTTTTTTTTTTTTTTATTGTCGCCGTCTCCCGCGTTTGCGAGGTAGCGCAAGGAAACAGACGAAAGAAATGGCCCAACCCCCCCCCCCCCATACACATGTACATACACACGTCCACACACGCAAATATACATACCTACACAGCTTTCCATGGTTTACCCCAGACGCTTCACATGCCTTGCTTCAATCCACTGACAGCACGTCAACCCCTGTATACCACATGACTCCAATTCACTCTATTTCTTGCCCTCCTTTCACCCTCCTGCATGTTCAGGCCCCGATCACACAGAATCTTTTTCACTCCATCTTTCCACCTCCAATTTGGTCTCCCTCTTCTCCTTGTTCCCTCCACCTCCGACACATATATCCTCTTGGTCAATCTCTCCTCACTCATTTTCTCCATGTGCCCAAACCATTTCAAAACACCCTCTTCTGCTCTCTCAACCACGCTCTTTTTATTTCCACACATATATATATAGTTGGGTATTTACTTCCAGGAAGTGAATGCAACCAATATGGAAGATGACCACAATATATCTGGTATATTTCGAGTATAATACTGTGACTATTAAGGTCAATATCGGTCGTGTGTGTCGTAAGTGCTGTTGTTAAGTTTGACCTCAAATTTTCGACCTTATCACCATATAGCTCCTATATCACTTTTCACCGGGGGGGGATGGGGTTATATAACGTTATACTGCCTTAAAAATAATATAATATACCATATAATACTGCCATGGTCAAAATTAAGGGCCATTACGTATACAAACGATTAATAACTAGGCTTTTCATCCAAATCCATAGGTTATTTTTTTTTTATGGTGCCCTTAAACTGGTATGAAGTTATTTAATGTGTGAACAAGTAGGGAATGGGTCAAATTTTGAGTGTACCATCCACTCCTTATGTGGTGCATTATTGATTTATGAACAATTTAGTAGATATAATAATTCAAGGCGATAAAATTGTGGTTGATGATCAGTACTTAGAAAAAATATGGCTACCATTAGTGATTATAGTGGTTTAAGAAAGTTGTAATTGAATATTAAGCTATACATGTAAAAGTAAATAACTTTCAGAAATTATACTACAGAATTTGAATATTGTGTAAGTGGCCAGAAAATTTTAGAATTAATTTTCCGAGAATCTTGCCCCTCGCTTATGACTGATGGCTTTCGCAGGTGTAAGGTAAGTGATATTATTACGATTTATTTCTCATTGGGTTGGCCATTATGTCTGAACTGATTACAGATAATATGTTAAGTATTTTGTGGCCATGATGTGTTAGATTATTATATGTGATATGTTAAATACAGTTTGTAAGTGACATATTGAGTGGTGTCTGGCCATATTTGATTTAATTATTGGTGATATATTGAGTGGTTTTGGGTGATATTTCAAGTAATTACGGGTGATATGTCGAATTGAGTTTGGCCATGATATAGCAACTGATTACAGGTGATTTGGTGAGTGTATTCAATAATGTTTCAGCTGATGACATGTGATATGTCCCATAGCTATTTGGCCATAATGTATGACATCTCGAGAGCTGTTCGGCCATTATTTTTCAACGGATTATATGTGTTATGTCTAGCTGGAGCCGTTTGGCCACCATCTTTCATTTAACTAAGTTTATAAAAGACCTACAATAGACCTATAATAGTCAAAGACCTATAATAGACCTATAATAGTCACAGAATTAGACATACTAGACGCGACTAGACGTAACTTCAATGCATCAGTTGGGTAAAGTTAGCTACTCATGCAAAATGCTTTGGGACTTTATTATTCGTGATGGTTTAGATTTTGCTGGGAATCCTGGAAAGAATAAGTAATACGTAGTTAATTGCTATTAGCTCTGTAACCTAAGTTATGTGAGATTTCAAAGAAGTATATTTAGTACTGTATTGCAATGTGGTATTCAAGCACCACCTGGAGATTGTCAGGGAATGGCTGTTACATTTGAGCGTAATGAGCTTTCTAGGTAATTACCTAAGAACAGTTTGAATACGTAAACTTGGCTTCTTTAATTAAGGCAATGGTTTTGAAGCCGAGATTATAGAGTTGATAAAGTTCCATTTGTATTTTCCACCGGCTATATAGTATTAGTGACATTATTCATAAAGATTTTTTATCATGTCTTTATCATTGTTTTCAGCAATGTTTTTGTGTAAAGTAGTTTTGGAATATGAGTGATTTTGTTTTGCATAAGTAGTTTAGTTAATGCAAGATCGGCTGGGCGTGATACTAATTTCTTAATCCTTTGATAATTATAATAGATATGCCCAATGTAGAAAGGTATTGTTGATTAAGAAGAATGTGGGGATGATAAGATCAGAAATTCCTTAAAACTAGCATAGGAATAAAACGATTTTCTGAAATCCTCGCCCAGCTTGTAGAAGCAGACATATGCATTGTTTTCAGTTATCTGAAAACTATGTGTTTGTGACGTTTATAAGTTCCAGTTTTGGGCCATTGTGTGTGTGTTCCTACCAAACATTCCTCTCCTCATCAAATAATCTAGTGCATTCATACCCTGACGACTCAAAACTCCATTCATTCACATCCTTCAATTCTGCTTTTCTCTTCTCTCACTCGATCTACATCTTATCTTAGCTCCATCAGTAAACTCAGATTTGGACAGGATATCTGTGGGGTAGACAAAATGCCTCCCTCCAAGACCCATTTTCAACCCATCTATCGAAAACTCCTCAACTCACATTTGACGGTTCTGTAATTCCACCTCTGGACTCATTGAACATACTTGGTATTACTGTAACATCCACTCTTCATTGGAAACCCCCACATACAGGAATAGTTAAGTTTGCCCTTAAGAAACTAAGTGTCCTGTTTAGATGTTGAAACTTCTGAACAGTTGTTCCGTATATACAAAGGACTAATTCGACCTTGTATGGAGTAGTGCTCTCACATCTGGGGTGGTTGTGGTCGAAAGCGGCCCATCTTGTTAACTCTCCCAGGCTAACTTCCATATTTGATCCCCTTGCCCTACGCCGCAATGATGGTTCACTTTCCTGTATGTTTTCCTTTTGATTTTTGTACCCGAGAGCTGGCTGCTTGTGTGCCCACATCATTAGCTAAGACCACGCAATAGTCATCAAGTTGCTGCATCACATGATTATTGTGTGGCCATCAGCAGTTCAAGGGTGGGCAGTTTTGATACCTGCTTCTATCCTTACACGTAGAAGCTTTGGAACGCTCTACCCTCTCATGTCTTTCCCAATAGCTATGACCTGGCATGTTTCAAATGACAGGTTTTTCACTTTAGCAACAATTTGCAAAGACTTTCCCTTGTCTCTTTTCATGTCATAATCCTCTCTGTATTTCAATTAAGGCCCGGCCTTGATGTGGACGTTTGACCGTGATTGTAGCCTTCAGCATAAATATATATATATATATATATATATATATATATATATATATATATATATATATATATATATATATAACATATGAACAAATTGTTTCAGTAATTGACTACTGTAGCCTTGACGATTCAAAACACACAATCATAAGGATAATAATGATTGAAACAGTCACTATACAGGGTATAAGATTAAATAATGTCAAGGTAAAACAACACATTGTAATGAAATGTCCAGAATATGAAGAATTACAGTAATGTATAGGCTTAATACTGAAATGTGTGACATGTAGAAGAAAATATAAGTGATACATATTGATGTGCTAAATCACTTGTAAAAAAAAAATGGTGTAATGTGTGTGTAGGTGTATTTAGATCACACCTAGCAGAGAGGATCCCTGCCTTTTTACATGACTTAGTGGAAAATAAGCTACTATTTAGGGGGGTAATTCTTTTAGTATATATGACGTAGAGGTATTCTGTAAGGTATTTCTTTCATAATTTAGCATATGGGGCATTCATTTTTTTTTTTTTTTTTTAGATAGGGTGTGTAGTGAAAGCTGTATCACTTTCAGTAAACAGAGATCTGTGGAAGTAGGTGTTTCCTGCAGATTTGTCAGTATTGCTATACAAAGTCCATATTCAGGTAATGAGTGCCTCTTTTTTTCCTGGTGAACTGAGACCTTTCGAAAACGTGTTTCTGGTCTATGGATCAGTATTTCTAGTTTGAGCCCGAAACCGAGTATTGAAGGTGGGAGTCTGAGGCTTTTCTCATTAGATCAAAGTATATGGCATGCATTCATATAACATTGTTATTTTTGGGCTGAGCTGAGGCTTTTGGAACTGGGTGTCCCAGGCCTATTTGTCTGTAAGCTGTAATGGTATTGAGAGGGTGGATAACTCTTGAAAGGTTTGTTTTGTGTGACCTTGTGAAGATCGCATTATTTCAGTAACATGTATCATTTTAAGTGATTTCAGACCTCTTGAATCAGGTGTTCCAGGGACCTTTTATTACTGGATTTTTGTTGTTGTATTCATGTTGATGGGGCATCAGCAGGTGCTGCATCAGACAATTCATGTGGTGATCTGGACAAACGTAGCCATACACCTCGCTCTCCCAAACCTTCACTTCACCTACATTACCTGTGATATGGCAGCAGTTGCTGAATGAGATGATTCAGGGAGTGAGTAGGTAAGCATAGCTTCCCTTCGTCTTCCTAATTAGCACTCTCGAACCCACCCCCTCGAGCAGCACATCAACCCTGTATCGCCGCCTTTTTTCAGTAAGTTTTCATTCAACATTATCTAAATTATGACACAACACATCGTGGGATATTGTTTCCTGTGTAATCTATCCATAAAACTTTTATAGATACCCAAAGTCACCTTAATGAAGTTTCCATCGACTTCGTGACAGCCTGTCCCCTCATCTGACCTAATAATCCTTGCAAGAATGTGTTTGATGGCCTGTCCCACACATCTGCACCTACAGTATCAATTAATCCCTGACACCTACACTCAGTGTCGTTGGTAGCAGATCAAAAGCTGCCTCTGTGATTAAAGATGATCTGACCCATTCCATAAGAAGCTCTACTCTCATAAACTTAATCCTCAAGTCTCCCAGCAGGGAGAGAAGTCAGAAGCTTGCAGCATTTGGCTTCAATGTCTAATTTCCTTTGGGAATAGCTACCCCTCTCAGATCTGACCACCTTTTAAGTACCCATGTATCACTGCAGCAAACCACCTGTTCTGTTTCCTCTTTCCAAAAGCCTTTACAAATCTTCACCTTACGCCTCCATAAGGTATTTATCAGACATCCCACCAGTTTGCTTCTCTCGGTACATGCACATATGAGTCTCTCTTTTGCATGTCTGGCAATTAGTATGTAATCTAATAATGCTCGCTGACCATCTTTCCTTCTCATATACATATACTTGTGTATGTCCCTCTTTTTAAACCAGGTATTCCCATCACCAGTCCTTTTTCTGCACACAGCTCCACAAGCTGTTCACTTTTTCCATTCATAATACTGAATACACAATACCCCTCAATTATACCTTTAGCTGTTACATTCCTGACCTTCGCATTTACATCACCCAGTCTCTTGAATCAAAACTGATGATACATTCACTCGGCCACTCCCAAAACGCTTCTCATGATCTCCCCTCTAATGGCCTGATGCATAAGCACTAATAATCACTTATCCCTCACAAGCCATTTTTACTTTTACTTGCATCATTCTAGAGCTTTCTTACACTGTCGCACACTCCCACAGCTCCTGCATCAGCAGTAGTGGTACCCTTTGTTTAGCTTTTGCCCTCTCATCAACCCCTAACTTTACCTCCAAGACATTTCCAAACCATTCTTCTCCATTACCCTTGTAGAAACACTGTTGTATTTCATGTCTGTAGAGGTAATATTTATCCTTTCATCTTGAATGACCTGCATCTGTTATTGCTACTTAAATTTGTCTCCATCTTGGAAACAATATGTTTTTAGATTTTATATCATTCAGTGTTAGTAATGACTTCCTTCTTCACTGATTCACTGGGTGTGACAGGTGGTTCCTCTGTGTGTGTGTGTGTGTGTGAGAAGGCTACCCTACTTCTCCTCTTGGAAATTGCATCATTTGATTGAAAGTAGAAATAGGATCAATGCTGAAGTTGCTGATGGACCTAGCAACCTGCATGCCAAGGTAGTTACTGCTGTATCTATGAACATGGTTGCCAGGAAAGAGGTAATATTTATCATGCTCTGATACCTAGCTGCTTACTTTAGGCTGATGCACTTTTCTTGTACATACCCACCTAGAGTGAATTTGTCATCACAATCTTATGTTGAGTGTAACCCTATGCAGTTCTTGCACCAACGTGACTAAGCATTGTAAATGTTTGCATAATAATTCCATCTCTGAGAACTGATACACTGATGCCCCAGAGGGTGGTACATATCTACTTTTAGGTGCTGGTAAGAACCAGGGACCATGAAAGAATTTGGGTGTGTTGTGTGATCCCAACAGTTACTACTCTTTTCATTCCTTCCTTTTATCTTCTTTAAAAATTATAAATTATCACATTACAAGATGATGATGATAGCAATTTTGAGGGATTAGCAGAGCCACTTTGCATGGCTTTGTAGTGCTTTCTGTTTCACTGGTGAGGCCTCTTTATTTCTCATGTTTACAGAAGTCAGGGAAGAAAGTGGTGATATTGTAAATGCTGATGACGTACTAAAGTTTAAAAAGTTGTATGATGATAAAGTTTAAGGAGTTGGGGTCAATGATTGTAGAATTTTCTCTTCATTTGGTACAAATAGGTAATACTGAATAGGTAAGTACTTATTTCTCTGCAGCAGATGCTCACCAAAATTGAGTATTTGGATGTTTTGGCCTTGTGTGATGCAGCAAGTTGTATTGGGTTGCAGTATTAGAATTGAGAAGGAAGTCCATTTTAACTTATTTGTTGTGACTTATGCTACAGTGAGGAGTGACCAGTGCTATGACTGCTTTTGTTTTTCTTGCATCTTTCATTTATTGGCAGTTTTTCTCTTGTTTCATTTTCTGAATCAATGTCACTGGTGTCAGCATTGCTGTTTACTTATTATCCCATCAGCTGTGAGTCTAGGAGGAACTGTCTTCACAGTCATTCCCATTTTCGTCCATGATGAGTATTCACTCATTGCAGTACAGAACATCCAGTAAAGTCCTGTGCGTAGCAGAGGACCTCCACTGCATGTGCCAAGAACTTGGCTCTGTTAATTGTAACAGTTTAGTTTTATGAAGGTGAGATGGAGATAGATTAAGATGTGAAAACATATTTTAGATGTGTTTGCTGCAATGAGGGGTGTCCACTGTGGCAGGTATGATTTTCTTTTTTTTTTTTCATATTCACCATGTACCACATTAGCAAGGTAGTATCAAGAAGAGATAACTAGGCTTGGGGAAAAATCTCTTTGCCCCTTCTCTGTTCCTTCTTTTTGTAAAGTAATACAAGAGGGGAGGATTTCTAGCCCCCCACTCCCACCCATTTTAGTTGCCTTCTGTGTCATGCAGCAAATACTCTTTCTCCCCTATCCCCAGTTTTTTTTTGTTTTTTTTTGAGAGGGTCTGGTCAAAGGCCTTGTTTAGTGAAGATACATTTTATATGTCAAACTGAATGCATTTTTACTAAACCAGTGTTAGGGTGCCAAGTGTAGGAAACAGAAATGATTGTAAGTAATAAGTAGAAAACTAGACTCACATCAGTTTTAAAAAGTTACCACTGGCCCTTCAACCCAACACTTAAGAGGCAAGTCAGAAGCCACTTTCACTGGACTTTCATATTCATAACACCCTTAAAACCAGAAAGGCCACCTTGGCACCTTCATGTTCACTATACCCTTGAAATCACCCAGATTTAGTCAAGATGTGCTTGACCTGACCCATAAGGGTAACATCAAATTATCTTCACAAGATGCAAATAATTGTTTTTCGTTTCTCTTATGTATGGATGCATAGTTACTGCTGTGCACTTTAGCACAGTTTTCCTGGTTATTCAGTTCTTAGCATCAGATTGTAATATAAGATTTATGTATACTTGCTGTCACCCAAAGCTTTTCCCAAAGTTTGAAGATGTATTCTCCCTGTTATGCTTACTTAGTAAAGCAAAGATTTTCAAGTATTGTTTTATTTTAACATTATGTGGAGAAGTTGTTTTGAATTACTTTTAACCAATTTATTAGCTATTACTAAACTCTTAGATAATGCATTACATAATGCATTACACATGACAGCCAGGGACTGAGTGTAAAAGAATGTGGCCTTTTCTGTCTGTTTTCCAGGCACTACCTTGGTGAAGCAGGGGGTAGCGATGCTGTTTCATGTGTGGCGGGGCAGCACCAGGAATGGATGAAGGCAAGCATGAATATGTACTTGTATATATATATATATATATATATATATATATATATATATATATATATATATATATATGTATATGTCTGTTTATGGATCTGTATATCTGTATATGTATATGTGTGTGTATGGGCGTTTATGTATATATGAGTGGATGGGCCATTCTTTGTCTGTTTCCTGGTGCTACCTCGCTGATGTGAGAAATGGTGATCATGTATAATAGAATGAATAATAAATAATCTTAGTGATAAATTTGTCTGAAAACTTCTATGCTTGTTTAATAAATGTAGCTGTTTTTCACTGTCTCATTGGGAATTGCCATTCAAAATCTCCTCTTTCCCTCACTGTCAGTCACTGAAAGACCGTAAGGCATTATCAATTCATAGAGAGAAAATGAGGGATATTAGAAATTGCTTTTTTGTTAATGATGATATTTAGGTTTTTATTGCTTTTTTCAGATTTGATTATCATACCATTTTTGGGTTCCGAATAATTTTCTTTTATTTAAGCATTGCCATTCTCAGATTCCAAATAACAGTCCACAAGTGACAGAAAATAGTGTTTATTTCATTGATGACAGAATTTTCAATAAAGGGTGCATATAGGTACAGAATACTAAAATAATGACTATACAGTAATTCTATATACAGAATTTACAGACCTCAACCACAGATGAACAGAGGGCAAAATTCTTAATCATTGTTCAAGAATTAATCAAACATCTTAATCAATTCTCAAACTGACTTACAAGTACTAATTACATGAAGAATTTGCCTCTTAACCACCAAGTTGTCAGTTCAGAAATATCACAATAAGTAAAATTGATTCTCACAACCAAGTGATTAAGTCTCAAAACTCAAGTAATGATTAACAATTCGGTCCAAAGGCTATGTTAAAGTGCAGCTGCTAGTGCCCTGCCCTGGAATTAGACTTCCATTCTGCATCAAATGAATACCAATATTTTTTATATATATAAATATATATATACTGTATATAGATTTTTTAAGGGACAATTATAATTGTCTCGGTATTGAGGAATACTACAGTTAAACCTAATGCTAATTCTGTACATGATCCACTTTAATTTAAATATCACATGTACTTTGGTAAGTTTGGTTTAGCTGTGGAGAACTAACCAAAATCTCTACAACAATACAGTAAATACTAAAATCCAATTTAAGTAGAATTTGATTATCCTGAACAGCCTAATATATCATTTGTGTTACTTATTGTAGATCATGTTTCACATGAAAATAAGCCATGAAATGAACATTAGTAGAAATGTAAAACTATTGTGTTTGAGATATAAAAACTGGTTAGTTGGTTCTGGATAATCAGTGTATTAATGTATATTAAAAGTATAAGATGAAGGACCATTATAATGCAAAGATTCATAGTCATTCAGCTCTAAGAAGTATTCGTATCATATTCGTATCATATGCAATATATATATCTCAGTTTTGTTGATGCAAAAAGGACAGATGCTTAAACTAGAATATCTTTTTATTCTATCAGTTTATAGAATTGCACAGTTCTAATATAAATTTCCTGGTAATGAATTATTTCATCAAAAAGGAAGTCTGTAGGATACTTTGGAAAATATTTGATATGAGATTGGTTGTGATTATACTGCTGGGAAATATTTTTTTTAATATTAGAGCATAAAGTAAAAGGATTTGTAAGTTATTACAATAAAAAATAAGAAGTAGGAACAATATTCCAACAGAGACATCTGAAATATGAAGAAGGGACAAGATGTATGTATGCACTATGTGACAGTAAAAGCACTGTTCCAGTAAATTATCCCTGACTTTGTAGTGCACTATAGTTAATGAGAAAAGGATATAGTGTGAAAAAAGATATACAGTTGTCTGAAGATCAGGAAATGTATGATTTGTATGTCTCCAAGAGATTTTAAGAAACTGGTGTAAATGTAGCCTGATTGTGCCTGTTGAATGAACATTTTCAAGTGACATCAGTAATATCTTTGAAAAAGTGGTCGTTGGAGTATGAACTTCAAAAGTTCATGAAGGACTTCAATGTATTTTATGGGTATATGATGATCTCGGCATATTTCTGTGTGCGAAGATAGTGGGAAACCAAGATCGTGATTGTAACACATGGTAGTAAGGGATTTGTTCAGAAAAAGCAACTATAAAACCATTTAATATAAGCATTGAAAGTAATTATTAATAATTGACGGCAATCATTCATAAACATCTGAAAAGATGGAAGAGAGCATTTACAATGAAAAATTGCCATTATCTTAATGGAAGCAGAAAAATGAAGCGCACTGGCTTTGGGTAATTATTGAATGCCCAGTAAACATTTAGTTAATTATTAAATATTTCATTTGTTCTTCAGACAGGCTGAAGCTATACATCTCCTATATTCTTAACTAAAATTAATTTTATAAAATTTCACCTTTTTGCATACTTAATAATACATATAAAATTTTTTATATATATCTATATATTTATATACATATAGTACAGTAAATATAGTATTCTGGAATATAAAATGTGGACATATGACACATGAGTTATGGAGGGAAGTGATGAACCATTGCAGGGCACTAATTAGATACTAAGCTAAAAGATCAAAACTCTATGTTGTAATGCTCTCTGTACAGGATTTTAATAAAGTATATACATAAGATACAAGTATGGAAGCTGGAGAGTCAGCTATAATAACTCAGATGATGCTAAATTCATTAAGAATTGTACGTACATGTGAATACAAAACTAATATCGGACGGCTGTACCCGTGTTGACATAATGTAGTAAGAAAAAGTTCAAAGTCATACCTATTACTTACAGTTATTCATTCATATCTCATCCAGGAGATTCACAGAATGCTCTACAAATGAGCAGTTTAAAGCCATCTGTTTTCTCAGTCCATGACAAAACCTTAACTGTTTAATATAGGCAAGTTTGTCACTGTCACAGACAACATCACATTGTTGAGTTACAAGTTGGGAGTAATGCATACACTCAGCTGGGATGTAGTCACTGCCTCTCTGGCATTAGCCTAAGTTTAGTGAGGCAGGACTGAGGTAGAGTCGCTAAGCCAAAGTGAGCATGAGCCTCTTGGTCATGGTACTGAGCAGGTAGATGTTGCCCACCGCTCAGATTTTTGGAAAAAATGGATAAGGCACATACTCTGACATTACATGGCAGGACTTTTCAAGATGTTTCTCTAGGTGTGCTTTCTGTTTGAAACCTCGACCACATTGTTGACACTTAAATGGCCTCTCTCCAGTATGTGTCCTTAGATGCACTTGTAGATTGGATTTTCTCTTCTTAGGAAATTGCTTACCACAGATTGGGCAGGGAAGAATCTCCTCAACATTAACATTACTGTCTTGAGGCCAAAGGGATCCTGGTGGAAGCAGCATGGACCCAGAGATTGGTGGATTAGGGTGGTGAGGTGGTAGGCTGCAGTGACCTTGAGGGCTCAGCATGGATGGGTCCTCACGTTTCAACTTGGATGACTTTGATGACAAGTCCTTCTGAAACAAGGGGAGACTTGGATCAGGCACTATCTTACAGCATGATGTAAATTCTTCATGCAACCCAGTAATCACTTGGAGTTTTCCCTCAGTTAACCTTCACCATTTACTTCATGCCTTAAAGTATGTCAGTACTTGTCACCACAGCCACCTGATTATTTAGTGTTATCTAAGGGTTGACAAAACATTGGAAAGGCAAATAAAAGGAGTATATTTAGCATTGGTGTAGCTGGATGGAAAGCTGAGCATAATACTTGTATATATATATCAAGCTATTAAGAAACCCACTCATGATATATCTGTTAATGGAAGCCAGTTTGGAAGTTCATTATATTTAGAGGTTATACTTGATCACCCTAGGATAGATATAAATGATGCAGTTTGTTTTACTGGTCATAAAACTATATATATATATATATATATATATATATATATATATATATATATATATATATATTTTTTTTTTTTATTATAGTTTGTCACTGTCTCTCGCGTTAGCGAGGTAGCGCAAGGAAACAGGCGAAAGAATGGCCCAACCCACCCACATACACATGTATATACATACATGTCCACACACGCACATATACATACCTATACATCTCAATGTATACATATATATATATATACACACACAGACATATACATATATACACATGTACATAACTCATACTGTCTGCCCTTATTCATTCCCGTCGCCACCCCACCACACATGAAATGAAACCCCCTCCCCCCACATGTGCATGAGATAGTGCTAGGAAAAGACAACAAAGGCCACATTCGTTCACACTGAGAGTATGTGGGTGGGTTGGGCCATTCTTTCGTCTGTTTCCTTGCACTACCTCGCTAACGCAGGAGACAGCGACAAACTATAATAAATAAATAAATATACATATAATGCATTACACATGACAGCTAGAGAATGAATGTGAGCATGAGCATATGGGGGCCTGTCTTTGTCTCTTCCTGGTGCTGCCTTGCTAACACAGGAAATAACAATAAAGTTTGAAATGAAAGGAGAAAAAATGTATATGTATCTTTCTATCTACCTATCTATCTATCTATCTATCTATCTATCTATATATATATATATATATATATTTTTTTTTTTTTCAAACTATTCGCCATTTCCCGCATTAGCGAGATAGCGTTAAGAACAGAGAACTGGGCCTTTAAGGGAATATCCTCACTTGGCCCCCTTCTCTGTTCCTTCTTTTGGAAAATTAAAAAAAAAAAAAAGAGAGGGGAGGATTTCCAGCCCCCGCTCCCTCCCCTTTTAGTCGCGTTCTACGACACGCAGGGAATACGTAGCAAGTATTCTTTCTCCCCTATCCCCAGGGTTATATATATATAGGGTGTTTTGGTCGAGGTGGTGTGCAAAGTGAGAGGGTTAGGGAAAATGATTTGGTAAACAGAGAAGAGGTAGTAAAAGCTTTGCGGAAGATGAAAGCCGGCAAGGCAGCAGGTTTGGATGGTATTGCAGTGGAATTTATTAAGAAAGGGGGTGACTGTATTGTTGACTGGTTGGTAAGGTTATTTAATGTATGTATGACTCATGGTGAGGTGCCTGAGGATTGGCGGAATGCGTGCATAGTGCCATTGTACAAAGGCAAAGGGGATAAGAGTGAGTGCTCAAATTACAGAGGTATAAGTTTGTTGAGTATTCCTGGTAAATTATATGGGAGGGTATTGATTGAGAGGGTGAAGGCATGTACAGAGCATCAGATTGGGGAAGAGCAGTGCGGTTTCAGAAGTGGTAGAGGATGTGTGGATCAGGTGTTTGCTTTGAAGAATGTATGTGAGAAATACTTAGAAAAGCAAATGGATTTGTTTGTAGCATTTATGGATCTGGAGAAGGCATATGATAGAGTTGATAGAGATGCTCTGTGGAAGGTATTAAGAATATATGGTGTGGGAGGCAAGTTGTTAGAAGCAGTGAAAAGTTTTTATCGAGGATGTAAGGCATGTGTACGTGTAGGAAGAGAGGAAAGTGATTGGTTCTCAGTGAATGTAGGTTTGCGGCAGGGGTGTGTGATGTCTCCATGGTTGTTTAATTTGTTTATGGATGGGGTTGTAAGGGAGGTAAATGCAAGAGTCCTGGAAAGAGGGGCAAGTATGAAGTCTGTTGGGGATGAGAGAGCTTGGGAAGTGAGTCAGTTGTTGTTCGCTGATGATACAGCGCTGGTGGCTGATTCATGTGAGAAACTGCAGAAGCTGGTGACTGAGTTTGGTAAAGTGTGTGGAAGAAGAAAGTTGAGAGTAAATGTGAATAAGAGCAAGGTTATTAGGTACAGTAGGGGTGAGGGTCAAGTCAATTGGGAGGTGAATTTGAATGGAGAAAAACTGGAGGAAGTGAAGTGTTTTAGATATCTGGGAGTGGATCTGTCAGCGGATGGAACCATGGAAGCGGAAGTGGATCATAGGGTGGGGGAGGGGGCGAAAATTTTGGGAGCCTTGAAAAATGTGTGGAAGTCGAGAACATTATCTCGGAAAGCAAAAATGGGTATGTTTGAGGGAATAGTGGTTCCAACAATGTTGTATGGTTGCGAGGCGTGGGCTATGGATAGAGATGTGCGCAGGAGGATGGATGTGCTGGAAATGAGATGTTTGAGGACAATGTGTGGTGTGAGGTGGTTTGATCGAGTAAGTAACGTAAGGGTAAGAGAGATGTGTGGAAATAAAAAGAGCGTGGTTGAGAGAGCAGAAGAGGGTGTTTTGAAATGGTTTGGGCACATGGAGAGAATGAGTGAGGAGAGATTGACCAAGAGGATATATGTGTCGGAGGTGGAGGGAACGAGGAGAAGAGGGAGACCAAATTGGAGGTGGAAAGATGGAGTGAAAAAGATTTTGTGTGATCGGGGCCTGAACATGCTGGAGGGTGAAAGGAGGGCAAGAAATAGAGTGAATTGGAGTCATGTGGTATACAGGGGTTGACGTGCTGTCAGTGGATTGAAGCAAGGCATGTGAAGCGTCTGGGGTAAACCATGGAAGGCTGTGTAGGTATGTATATTTGCGTGTGTGGACGTGTGTATGTACATGTGTATGGGGGGGGGGGTTGGGCCATTTCTTTCGTCTGTTTCCTTTGCGCTACCTCGCAGACGCGGGAGACAGCGACAAAGTATAAAAAAAAAAAAAAAAAAAAAAAAAAAAAAAAAAAAAATATATATATATATATATTTTTCTTTCTTTCAAACTATTCGCCATTTCCCGCATTAGCGAGGTAGCGTTAAGAACAGAGGACTGGGCCTTTGAGGGAATACCCTCACCTGGCCCAATTCTCTGTTCCTTCTTTTGGAAAATTAAAAAAAAAAAGAGAGGGGAGGATTTCCAGCCCCCCCGGCTCCCTCCCCTTTTAGTCGCCTTCTACGACACGCAGGGAAAACGTGGG
Organism: Panulirus ornatus; assembly: GCF_036320965.1. Classification (NCBI taxonomy): domain Eukaryota; kingdom Metazoa; phylum Arthropoda; class Malacostraca; order Decapoda; family Palinuridae; genus Panulirus; species Panulirus ornatus. The sequence continues at coordinate 5,558,813 of NC_092289.1, read as the reverse complement.
AAGTATTCTTTCTCCCCTATCTATTTTATTATACTTTGTTGCTGTTTCCCGTGTTAGTGAGGTAGTGCAAGGAAACAGACGAAAGAATAGCCCAATCCACCCACACACACATGTATATACATACATGCCCACACACACACATGTACATACCTATACATTTCAATGTATACATACATATAATACACACAGATACATATATACACATGTACATATTCATACTTAATGTCCTCAGCCATTCCTGTCACCACCCTGCCACACATGAAATGGCATGCCTCTCCCCTGCACGCACGCGAGGTTTCGTTAGGAAAAAAACGACCACATTCGTTCTCACCGTCTCTAGCTGTCATGTGTAATGCACTGAAACCACAGCTCCCTTTTCACATCTAGGCCCCACAAAACTTTCCATGGTTTACCCCTGACACTTCACATGCCCTGGTTCAATTCTCTGACAGCATGTCGACCCCAGTATACCACATCGTTCCAATTCACTCTCTCTCTCTATACACACACACACATATATATATATATATATATATATATATATATATATATATATATATATATATATATATATATATATATATATTTTTTTTTTTTTTTATACTTTGTCGCTGTCTCCCGCGTTTGCGAGGTAGCGCAAGGAAACAGACGAAAGAAATGGCCCAACCCCCCCCCCCCATACACATGTACATACACACGTCCACACACGCAAATATACATACCTACACAGCTTTCCATGGTTTACCCCAGACGCTTCACATGCCTTGATTCAATCCACTGACAGCACGTCAACCCCTGTATACCACATCGCTCCAATTCACTCTATTCCTTGCCCTCCTTTCACCCTCCTGCATGTTCAGGCCCCGATCACACAAAATCTTTTTCACTCCATCTTTCCACCTCCAATTTGGTCTCCCTCTTCTCCTCGTTCCCTCCACCTCCGACACATATATCCTCAAGCAAGACCCTCCAGTTTCGAGGCTGCACTCCAAGTAGCAGAAGGAAAATGATGGGCTAATTTTGAATAAGAAGCTCCTTAATTAGACTGTACTCTTCGTTTTTTTCATGATGATACAGTCTCGTTTAAGGTGACTTCTCATTTACAGAGTATAAGCTTGCAGGCATAGTCCACACACACACACACACACACACACACACACACACACACACACACACACACACAGAGCATACATAAATCTAAGAAGTTGTTTGATAGCGTAGAGTATTCAAGATTTGAGACCCCATTAGTGTTCAAAAGATGGGAGTGCCATGAAAGCAAAACTACCTCCTTGTTGAATACATATAGTTAATTACATATGCACACAAACACACAGTTCATTCATATACAAACATACACACACCTACTTGTGTTCGAGTCCTTCACAATCATTCTCAGTTGTTCATCCTCCCCTTGAGGCTTGATGAATGGGTACCTGGCTTATGCTGGGTTGTGTGTATGTGTGTTTGTACACATATAGGAGAAAAGACATGGTACAGATATATACAGACTTAAGAGATGAGGCTACATGAGTTTAAAACTTTCCTTGTAATACATAATTAGAGATCATATATATATATATATATATATATATATATATATATATATATATATATATATATATATATATTATCCCTGGGGATAGGGGAGAAAGAATACTTCCCACGTATTCCCTGCGTGTTGTAGAAGGCGACTAAAAGGGGAGGGAGTGGGTGGCTGGAAATCCTCCCGTCTCATTTTTTTTAATTTTCCAAAAGAAGGAACAGAGAAGGGGGTCAGGTGAGGATATTCCCTCTAAGGCCCAGTTCTCTGTTCTTAACGCTACCTCGCTAACGCGGGAAATGGCAAATAGTATGAAAAAAAAAATATATATATATATATATATATATATATATATATATATATATATATATATATATATATCTGGACCCATGGAAGCGGAAGTGGATCATAGGGTGGGGGAGGGGGCGAAAATTCTGGGGGCCTTGAAGAATGTGTGGAAGTCGAGAACATTATCTCGGAAAGCAAAAATGGGTATGTTTGAAGGAATAGTGGTTCCAACAATGTTGTATGGTTGCGAGGCGTGGGCTATGGATAGAGTTGTGCGCAGGAGGATGGATGTGCTGGAAATGAGATGTTTGAGGACAATGTGTGGTGTGAGGTGGTTTGATCGAGTGAGTAACGTAAGGGTAAGAGAGATGTGTGGAAATAAAAAGAGCGTGGTTGAGAGAGCAGAAGAGGGTGTTTTGAAGTGGTTTGGGCACATGGAGAGAATGAGTGAGGAAAGATTGACCAAGAGGATATATGTGTCGGAGGTGGAGGGAATGAAGAGAAGAGGGAGACCAAATTGGAGGTGGAAAGATGGAGTGAAAAAGATTTTGTGTGATCGGGGCCTGAACATGCAGGAGGGTGAAAGGAGGGCAAGGAATAGAGTGAATTGGAGCGATGTGGTATACCGGGGTTGACGTGCTGTCAGTGGATTGAATCAAGGCATGTGAAGCTGTGTAGGTATGTATATTTGCGTGTGTGGACATATGTATATACATGTGTATGGGGGGGGGGTTGGGCCATTTCTTTCGTCTGTTTCCTTGCGCTACCTCGCAAACGTGGGAGACAGCGACAAAGTATAAAAAAAAAAAAAAAAAAATATTTATGTATGTATATTGGTGAGGCTGTATCATCATTTGGCAACAAGGAGTAGTTTCATAAAAAAGAATTTCTTCCCACAATATGATTCATCTTTTCTCTCCTGCTGGAAGAGTACAGCCTTATAGCTGCAAAAGCCCGTGGAGAAGGGGGCCCTACAATAATCAATGTATTATATTAATTAATATATCCATAATCAGTTCAAGACCTCTTTTCAGACATTCTTGCAGCCCAAGGATTTGCTATTTCCTGTAGTAAGGAAATGTAGACTCCTTTTGGGTGATAAGTTTTTTGACAAAACTGTATTCCCATTGATGTAGCCTCCCAAGGGTGACTTTTCAGTCACAGTATGACCTCATGCAAGTGGAGTTTAGTTTGATCGTGTAAATAATGAAAGGGTAAGAGAGATGTATGGTAATAAAATGAATGTGGTTGAGAGAGAAGAAAGTATGTTGAAAAGGTTTGGACTTTCGGAGGAAAGGCTGACAAAGAGGATATATGTGTCAGGAGTGAAGGGAACAAGAAAAAAAGGGGGACCAAATTGGAGATGAAAGGATGGAGTGCAAAAGATTTTGAACCAAACTGGAGATGGAAGGATGGAGTGAAAAAGATTTTGAGCAATCAGGGGATGAACATGCAGGAGGGTGAATGGTGTGCAAGAGTTTTGGAGAGAGGGGCAAGTATGCAGTCTCTTAGGGATGAGAGGGCCTGGGAAGGGAGTCAGTTGTTTGTCGATGATACAGCTGTATTGGCTGATTCAAGTGAGAAACAGCAGAATTTGGTGACTGAGTTTGGAAAAATGTGTGAAAGGAGAAAGTTAAGAGTAAATGTGAATAAGAGTAAGGTTATTAGTTCAGTAAGGCTGAGAAAAATTGGAGGAAGTGGAAGTGAGTCACAGGGTGGGGGGGGGGAGTTTTGGGAGTAATGAAGAATGTGTGGAAGGAGAGAACGTTGTGGAAGGAGAGAACGTTATTGTAGAGAGCAAAAATGGGTATGTTTGAAGGAATAGTTCCAACATTGTTATATGGTTTTGAGGCATGGGCTATAGATAGGGTTGTATGGAGGAAGGTGAATGTGGTGGAAATGAAATGTCTGAGGACAATATGTGGTGTGAGGTGGTTTGATCGAGCAAGTAATGGAAGGGTAAGAGAGATGTGTGAAAATAAAAAGTGTGGTTGAGAGAGCAGAAGAGGGTGTGTTGAAATGGTTTTGACATATGGAGAGAACGAGTGAGGAAAGAGTGACAAAGAGGGTATATTTGTCATAGGTGGAGGGAACAAGCAGAAGTGGGAGACCACATTGGAGGTGGAAGGATGGAGTGAAAAAGATTTTAAGCGATTGGGGCCTGAACATACATGAAGGTGAGAGGTGTGCAAGGAATAGAGTGAACTGGAACGATATGGTATACCAGGGTCGATGTGCTGCCAGTGGACTAAACCAAGACTTGTGAAACATCTGGGGTAAACCACAGAAAGGTCTGTGGGGCCTGGATGTGGATAGGGAGTTGTGGTTTCGGTGCCTTACACATGACAGCTAGAGACTAAGTTTGAGCGAATGTGGTCTTTTTTGTCCGTTTTCCTGGCACTACCTCACTGAAGCAGGGGGTAGTGATGCTCTTTCATGTGGGATTGGGTTGCATTGCACCAGGAATGGAAGAAGGCAAGCAAGTACGAATATGTACATGTGTATATATGTATATGTCTATGTATGTATATGTTGATATGTATATGTATGTATATGTTGATATGTATATGTGCGTGTATGGAAGTTTATGTATATATACTTGTATATGAGTGGATGGGCCATTCTTCATCTGTTTCCTGGCGCTACCTCGCTGATGAGGGAAACAGCGATTAAGTTTAAAAAATATTAATATTTATACATATTTCCTTTTTGTATATATATGGAAATAGGGAAGAAAAAAAGAATACTACCCATGTATTCCCTGTATGTCATGACAGGGGCAGGAGCAGAGAGCTGAAAACCTTTTTAATTTCTAAAATATGGAGCACAAGACAAAGTCAAGTGAGGAGTGCTTATCCTCCTTGAAAACTCAGGCTGGGGTTCTGAATTTGTTTGGATTTAACCAGGATGAGAAAAAAAGAGTGGTAGGTAGTATGTTTAAGGAAAGGAATCTGGATGTGTTAGCTCTGATTAGAACAAAGCTCAAATTGTAAGGGGGAAAGATTGGTTTAGGAATTAGGATTAGATATTAGTGTAAAAGACAAAAGCTAAGTAAGGTGTAGCATTTCTGCTGAAGCAGAAGTTGTGGGAATGTGTAAAAGAGTGTACGAAAGTGAGCTGTAGACTGATGTGGGTAAAAATGAGAGTGGATTATGAGAAGTCGTTGATTATTAGTGCTTATGCACTTGGCCATGAAGAGAGGTAAGTGTTTTAGAAGCACCTGAGTGAGTGTGTCAGCAGTTTTGATGCACGAGATTGGATATTAGTGAAAGGTGATATGAATGTGAAAGTGGGTAATGTTGAAGAGTATAATTGGGGTGAGCATGGGGTATTCAGTGAGGTGAATAGAAATGGTGAACATTGTGTGTTGTGGAGTTATGTGGTGGAAAAGGACTTGTGATTGGAATGCCTGGTTTAAAATGAGGGACATACATGAGTATACATGAGTAAGTGGGGAAGATTGGAAGTGGGCATTGTTAGATATGTCTGTGCTGAGAGTGGCAGCTGATGGGATGTCTAATCATTACCTGGTGGAGGCAAGGTTTTATAGGCTTTAGGAAAAGAGGAAATGATATGAGTAAGACAAGGGTAGTGAAAGTGAGCTCTGAAAACTGACTTGTGAGAACAAATACTAGGAGAGACTGAATGTAGAAAGGCAATAGATGAGAATAAACAAAGCTAGGGGAGTTGATGAGGAATGGAAGTATTTAGGGATGCAGTGCTGGCATGTGTGAGAGAAGTGTGTGGCATTTAGAAGGTGAGAAAGGGTAGTGTGTGGTGGAATTAAAAAGTAAAGGTGACAGTGAAAGAGAAAAGTGATGGGAATGGGTGGTACTTCCAGACAAGGATTACAAGTATTTGGGATATGTAAAGGATGTGGGAGGAGGCCAAGAAGAAGGTACAGAGACTAAAAAAGAGGACAAATGAGAATTGGGGAAGGCAAGTATCGGCAACCTTCAGGGAGAATAAAAAGGTACTTTGAAAGGAGGTTAATAGTATGAGTAGACAAGAAAACAAATGGAAGCATCACTGATTGGGCAAACGGGAATATGGTAGCAGGCAGGTAATGAGGTAACAGATGAGGTGAAGAAGAGGTGGAGTTGAGTCTGTTGAAGGTTTGTAGAGAATTTGGGTCAGGGAGGTATGAAAAGTGGGTGTCATGGCAAGTGATATGGTGAAGGGAGAAGAGGTAGTGAAGCGCAGGTAATTGTGTTTGTGACTGATAAGTTAGGATTTCCATTTTATGTATAGATCATGGTGAGGTGCCTGAGGATTGCTGGAATGCATGCATGGAACCACTGAATAAAGGCAAGAGGTACAAAAGTGAGTACTCAAATTACAAAGGTAAAAATTTGAATATACCTCATAAGTTGTATGGGAGGATGATGATTGAGAGGGTGGTGATGTACACAGAGCATCACATTGGAGTGAAATAAATATGGTTCCAGGAGTGGTAGAGGATGTGTGAAGAATTTCTGTGAGAAATACTTGGTGAAGCCGAAGGATTTGTATGCTTTGAGGAAGGTTTTACTAGTATATGGTGGAGAAGGAAAGCTATTAAAAGCAGCGAGGAGTTTTTCTCAAGAGAATAAGGTGTGTGTGCGAGTAGGTAGAGAAGAGGGTGAGTGGTTCCTGGTGAGGGTGAATCTCTGACAGGGGTGTGGGAAGTCATCATGGTTCTTTTAGTTTGTTTATGAATGGGATGGTCAGGGAGGTAAAGCAAGGGTCTTGGAGCAAGGTGCAGGTCTGCAGCCTGTGGAGGGTGAGGGGGGGTCCTATGAGGCAAGTCAGTTGTTTGCTGATGACATAGCATTGGAGGCAGATTTGAGTGAAAAACTGCAGCAGTTTGGAAGAGTGTGGGAAAAGGGAAAGTTGAGAGTAAATGTGAATAAGCAAGGTTATTAGCTTTAGCAGTGTGAAGAGCTTAGCTTGTTGGGGTGTGAGTTTGAATGAGGAAAACTTGGAGAAAGTGAAGTATTTTTGATATCTGGGAGTGGACATGGCAGTGAATGAAACCATGGAAGCTGAAAAGAGTCATAGATGGGTGAGAGGAGGCAAAGGTTCTAGGGGCACTGAAGAATATGTGGAAAAAGAGGTCACTATCTGGGAGGGAAAAATAGGATTATTTGAAGGTATAGTAGTCTTAATTTATCCCTGGGGATAGGTGAGAAAGAATACTTCCCACGTATTTCCTGCATGTTGTAGAGGGCGACTAAAAGGAGAGGGATTGGGAGGCTGGAAATTCACCCCTCTCGTTTTTAATTTTTCAAAAGAAGGAACAGAGAAGGGGGCCAGGTGAGGATACTCCCTCTAAGGCTCAGTTCCTCTGTTCTTAACACTACCTTGCTAATGCAGGAAACAGTGAATGTGTAAGACGATGAAGTAGTCTTGATGGTGTTGTATGGATCTTGGGCATGGCCATAGATGAGAATGTATGGAAGAGGGTAAATGTATTGAAAATGAAATGTTTGAGGACTGTGTGTTGTGTGAGAAGGGTTGATCAAGTAAGGAATGATATGGTGAAAGAGAAGTGTGATAATAAGAAGAGTATGGTTGAGAAAGCTGAAGAGAGTGTGCTGACATGGTTTAGACTAATGGAAGAATGAGTAAGGATCAGTTGACAAAGAGGATAATGTGTCAGAAATGGAGGAAACAAGGGGAGGGGGGAGACCAAATTGGAAAAGGGAGGCTGGAGAGAACAAGATTTTAGCTGCTGAGGTCCATAATATGTAGGAAGGTAAAAGGAATGCACCTGATAGTTATTTAGAATGATGCAGTATGGGTTAAAGTACTGTCAGTGGACTGAACCAGGGCATATGAAGCATTAAGGGGAAACCAGAGAAAGGTCTATAGGACTTTTTGCACGGGGGTTATGTTTTCAGTTCATACACATGACAGCTAGAGGGTGGATGTGAGCAAATGAGGCCTTTTCTTTGTCTGTTCTTAGCCCTACCTCCCTGATGTAGGAAAGTGCAAATAAGTATGGAGGAAAGAAATATATATATATATATATATTTATTTATTTTCTTATTAATTTTATAATAGTCATCCCAGAACCAATTTCTAGCATTAGAAATGGAGGCTTCTCTGGAATGAGTTCTTTAACAGCCTTTCCAAAGGTGACTCCTCACTTGTGACGTAATATCAAGTAGTTGGGAGTCCAGTAACACCTCTATATATACATATGTGTGTGTATATATATATATATATATATATATATATATATATATATATATATAGATATATATAGATATATATATATATATATACCGTGGTTGATGTGCTGTCAGTGGATTGAACCAGGGTATGTGAAGCGTATAGGGTAAACCATGGAAAGTTTTGTGGGGCCTGGATGTGGAAAGGGAGATGTGGTTTCAGTGCATTACACATGACAGCTAGAGTCTGAGTGTGGATGAATGTGGCCTTTGTTGTCCTTTCCTAATGCTACCTCGCACGCATGCCGGGGGAGAGGGGTATCATTTCATGTGTGATGGGGTGGTGGTGGGAATGGATGAAGGCAAAATGTATGAATATGTGCATGTGTATATATCTGTGTATGTATATGTATGTATAAGTTAAAATGTATAGGAATGTATATGTGCGTGAGTGGGCATTTATGTATATATATGTGTATGTGGGTGTGTTTGGCCATTCTTTCGTCTGTTTCCTTGCGCTACCTCGCTAACGCGGGAGACAGTGACAAAGTATAATAAAATAAATGAATAATTAATAAATATATATATATATATATATATATATATATATATATATTTATGATGATGATGATACAGCGCTGGTGGCTGATTCATGTGAGAAACTGCAGAAGCAGGTGACTGAGTTTGGTAAAGTGTGTGAAAGAAGAAAGTTAAGAGTAAATGTGAATAAGAGCAAGGTTATTAGGTACAGTAGGGTTGAGGGTCAAGTCAATTGGGAGGTAAGTTTGAATGAAGAAAAACTGGAGGAAGTAAAGTGTTTTAGATATCTGGGAGTGGATCTGGCAGCGGATGGAACCATGGAAGCAGAAGTGGATCACAGGGTGGGGGAGGGGGCGAAAATCGGAAAGCAAAAATGGGTATGTTTGAAGGAATAGTGGTTCCAACAATGTTGTATGGTTGCGAGGCGTGGGCTATGGATAGAGTTGTGCGCAGGAGGATGGATGTGCTGGAAATGAGATGTTTGAGGACAATGTGTGGTGTGAGGTGGTTTGATCGAGTAAGCAACGTAAGGGTAAGAGAGATGTGTGGAAATAAAAAGAGCGTGGTTGAGAGAGCAGAAGAGGGTGTTTTGAAATGGTTTGGGCACATGGAGAGAATGAGTGAGGAAAGATTGACCAAAAGGATATATGTGTCGGAGGTGGAGGGAACAAGGAGAAGTGGGAGACCAAATTGGAGGTGGAAAGATGGAGTGAAAAAGATTTTGTGTGATCTGGGCCTGAACATGCAGGAGGGTGAAAGGAGGGCAAGGAATAGAGTGAATTGGATCGTTGTGGTATACCGGGGTTGACGTGCTGTCAGTGGATTGAATCAGGGCATGTGAAGCGTCTGGGGTAAACCATGGAAAGCTGTGTAGGTATGTATATTTGCGTGTGTGGAAGTATGTATATACATGGGTATGGGGGTGGGTTGGGCCATTTCTTTCGTCTGTTTCCTTGCGCTACCTCGCAAACGCGGGAGACAGTGGCAAAAAATATATATATATATATATATATATATATATATATATATATATATATATATATATATATTATCCCTGGGGATAGGGGAGAAAGAATACTTCCCACGTATTCCCTGCGTGTCGTAGAAGGCGACTAAAAGGGAGGGAGCGGGGGGCTGGAAATCCTCCCCTCTCGTTTTTTTTTTTTTTTTTTTTTCCAAAAGAAGGAACAGAGAATTGGGCCAGGTGAGGGTATTCCCTCAAAGGCCCAGTCCTCTGTTCTTAACGCTACCTCGCTAATGCGGGAAATGGCGAATAGTTTGAAAATATATATATATATATATATATATATATATATATATATATATATATATATATATATATATATATATATTTTTTTTTTTTTTTTTTTTTTTTTTTTATACTTTTTCAAGGCTCCCAAAATTTTCGCCCCCCCCCCACCCTATGATCCACTTCCGCTTCCATGGTTCCATCCGCTGACAGATCCACTCCCAGATATCTAAAACACTTCACTTCCTCCAGTTTTTCTCCATTCAAACTCACCTCCCAATTGACTTGACCCTCACCCCTACTGTACCTAATAACCTTTCTTCTTCCACACACTTTACCAAACTCAGTCACCAGCTTCTGCAGTTTCTCACATGAATCAGCCACCAGCGCTGTATCATCAGCGAACAACAACTGACTCACTTCCCAAGCTCTCTCATCCCCAACAGACTTCATACTTGCCCCTCTTTCCAGGACTCTTGCATTTACCTCCCTAACAACCCCATCCATAAACAAATTAAACAACCATGGAGACATCACACACCCTGCCGCAAACCTACATTCTTTTTTCATACATGTTCACTATTTCTCATGTTAGTGAGGTAGCACCAGGAACAATTGAAGATAAGGCCTTTTTCACTCACATGCACTCTCTGCGTGTCATGTGCATTGCACTAAAACCACAACCCTCTATCCACAGCCAGGTCCCAAAGATCCTTCCATGGTTTCCTCCAGCCACTTTATGTCTTGTATACTACATTGCTCAAATTTGTTCCATCCCTTACACACCTCACACTTACTTATATTTATATATTTGTACTGTATGGGGAGGGAGTTTTACACTCTTAAGGTCCCATCTCTTGAACATTCCCTATTATAGCTTTTTGAATTTGTGTATGCTGTGTGTATACTGTATAGAGGATGGATTTTTACACTCACTGGTCCCCATCTCTAGAACATTCTCTTTGATATACGAGTACATAAATTTAAGTATGCTGCCTACATTAACAATATCCTCAGTCAATCTTTTCAATTCATCCACCACTTTTATAGTATAAATGTACTTCTTTACATCTTTCTTAAGAAATTTCTCGCTTAATTTCATGTTTAGTCCTCTAGTTACTCAGTTTCTACTTCTCTCAAAGAACTATTCACTGTCCACATGATGTCTGTTTTAAAACTTTAATGTTGTGATCAGGTCACACACCACTCTTCTTTTCCAAGGTGGGAAAATTTAAAGCCTCTTGCTATTATTGTAAATAACCTTTCTTAATTGAGTACCATCTGTTGCCCTCTCTAGACCTTCTTTATTAGCTGTTTGTGTTTTAAGTGTGGTGGCCAAACTTGAGAAGCATATTCTAATTTTGGTCTTGTGTAGGATATGAATAACAAGCTAAACATATCCTTATCCATACATTTATCCATACATTTAAATATTATTATATTTGCCAGCACACAGTTTATCTCCTAATTTATTCTCTCAGGATGGGACTAAAGTAACAGGTTAGGGATGATGTTGACTCCCAAGTCCTTACAATGAGAATCCTGAAGATTGCTTTCAACTGGATGATAAACAATTAAGGCCTTCTTTCACTTTATCCCATGTTTGTGTGTGTGGTAGGTTTCACTTGACTCTGCCGGATTGGGATTATGCCACAAGTGGAAAGTCATTTTAAGGGGACTGCCACCATTTCTCTTGACAAAATTGAGTACAGATTTGTTGAAATACTACTTACTCCTAAGGAGTCCAACATTTCCCTGCTACAGCTTGTAGTATAGTCTTAAATCTGCAGGTACCCATAAAAGGGGTCCAGGGGTTATAAAATCAAATCAAATAATTATGTATATATTTATGTATATACATGTGTACGTGGGTAGTTTTGGCCAATCCTCGTCGCTTCCTGTGCTAACCCGCGACAGCGGGAGATGGCGATTAAGTATAATAAATAAAATATGTATATATATATATATTTATTTTATTTATTTATTTAAAATAAATAAATAAATTATATATATATATATATATAATATATATATATATATATATAATATATATAGATATATATATATATATGTGAAGTCTGTCGTGGATGAGAGCTTGGGAAGTGAGTCAGTTGTTGTTCACTGATGATACAGCGCTGGTGGCTGATTCATGTGAGAAACTGCAGAAGCAGGTGACTGAGTTTGGTAAAGTGTGTGAAAGAAGAAAGTTAAGAGTAAATGTGAATAAGAGCAAGGTTATTAGGTACAGTAGGGTTGAGGGTCAAGTCAATTGGGAGGTAAGTTTGAATGAAGAAAAACTGGAGGAAGTAAAGTGTTTTAGATATCTGGGAGTGGATCTGGCAGCGGATGGAACCATGGAAGCAGAAGTGGATCACAGGGTGGGGGAGGGGGCGAAAATCGGAAAGCAAAAATGGGTATGTTTGAAGGAATAGTGGTTCCAACAATGTTGTATGGTTGCGAGGCGTGGGCTATGGATAGAGTTGTGCGCAGGAGGATGGATGTGCTGGAAATGAGATGTTTGAGGACAATGTGTGGTGTGAGGTGGTTTGATCGAGTAAGCAACGTAAGGGTAAGAGAGATGTGTGGAAATAAAAAGAGCGTGGTTGAGAGAGCAGAAGAGGGTGTTTTGAAATGGTTTGGGCACATGGAGAGAATGAGTGAGGAAAGATTGACCAAAAGGATATATGTGTCGGAGGTGGAGGGAACAAGGAGAAGTGGGAGACCAAATTGGAGGTGGAAAGATGGAGTGAAAAAGATTTTGTGTGATCTGGGCCTGAACATGCAGGAGGGTGAAAGGAGGGCAAGGAATAGAGTGAATTGGATCGTTGTGGTATACCGGGGTTGACGTGCTGTCAGTGGATTGAATCAGGGCATGTGAAGCGTCTGGGGTAAACCATGGAAAGCTGTGTAGGTATGTATATTTGCTTGTGTGGAAGTATGTATATACATGGGTATGGGGGTGGGTTGGGCCATTTCTTTCGTCTGTTTCCTTGCGCTACCTCGCAAACGCGGGAGACAGTGGCAAAAAATATATATATATATATATATATATATATATATATATATATATATATATATATATATATATTATCCCTGGGGATAGGGGAGAAAGAATACTTCCCACGTATTCCCTGCGTGTCGTAGAAGGCGACTAAAAGGGAGGGAGCGGGGGGCTGGAAATCCTCCCCTCTCGTTTTTTTTTTTTTTTTTTTTTCCAAAAGAAGGAACAGAGAATTGGGCCAGGTGAGGGTATTCCCTCAAAGGCCCAGTCCTCTGTTCTTAACGCTACCTCGCTAATGCGGGAAATGGCGAATAGTTTGAAAATATATATATATATATATATATATATATATATATATATATATATTTTTTTTTTTTTTTTTTTTTTTTTTTTTTTATACTTTTTCAAGGCTCCCAAAATTTTCGCCCCCTCCCCCACCCTATGATCCACTTCCGCTTCCATGGTTCCATCCGCTGACAGATCCACTCCCAGATATCTAAAACACTTCACTTCCTCCAGTTTTTCTCCATTCAAACTCACCTCCCAATTGACTTGACCCTCACCCCTACTGTACCTAATAACCTTTCTTCTTCCACACACTTTACCAAACTCAGTCACCAGCTTCTGCAGTTTCTCACATGAATCAGCCACCAGCGCTGTATCATCAGCGAACAACAACTGACTCACTTCCCAAGCTCTCTCATCCCCAACAGACTTCATACTTGCCCCTCTTTCCAGGACTCTTGCATTTACCTCCCTAACAACCCCATCCATAAACAAATTAAACAACCATGGAGACATCACACACCCCTGCCGCAAACCTACATTCTTTTTTCATACATGTTCACTATTTCTCATGTTAGTGAGGTAGCACCAGGAACAATTGAAGATAAGGCCTTTTTCACTCACATGCACTCTCTGCGTGTCATGTGCATTGCACTAAAACCACAACCCTCTATCCACAGCCAGGTCCCAAAGATCCTTCCATGGTTTCCTCCAGCCACTTTATGTCTTGTATACTACATTGCTCAAATTTGTTCCATCCCTTACACACCTCACACTTACTTATATTTATATATTTGTACTGTATGGGGAGGGAGTTTTACACTCTTAAGGTCCCATCTCTTGAACATTCCCTATTATAGCTTTTTGAATTTGTGTATGCTGTGTGTATACTGTATAGAGGATGGATTTTTACACTCACTGGTCCCCATCTCTAGAACATTCTCTTTGATATACGAGTACATAAATTTAAGTATGCTGCCTACATTAACAATATCCTCAGTCAATCTTTTCAATTCATCCACCACTTTTATAGTATAAATGTACTTCTTTACATCTTTCTTAAGAAATTTCTCGCTTAATTTCATGTTTAGTCCTCTAGTTACTCAGTTTCTACTTCTCTCAAAGAACTATTCACTGTCCACATGATGTCTGTTTTAAAACTTTAATGTTGTGATCAGGTCACACACCACTCTTCTTTTCCAAGGTGGGAAAATTTAAAGCCTCTTGCTATTATTGTAAATAACCTTTCTTAATTGAGTACCATCTGTTGCCCTTCTCTAGACCTTCTTTATTAGCTGTTTGTGTTTTAAGTGTGGTGGCCAAACTTGAGAAGCATATTCTAATTTTGGTCTTGTGTAGGATATGAATAACAAGCTAAACATATCCTTATCCATACATTTATCCATACATTTAAATATTATTATATTTGCCAGCACACAGTTTATCTCCTAATTTATTCTCTCAGGATGGGACTAAAGTAACAGGTTAGGGATGATGTTGACTCCCAAGTCCTTACAATGAGAATCCTGAAGATTGCTTTCAACTGGATGATAAACAATTAAGGCCTTCTTTCACTTTATCCCATGTTTGTGTGTGTGTAGGTTTCACTTGACTCTGCCGGATTGGGATTATGCCACAAGTGGAAAGTCATTTTAAGGGGACTGCACCATTTTCACTTGACAAAATTGAGTACAGATTTGTTGAAATACTACTTACTCCTAAGGAGTCCAACATTTCCCTGCTACAGCTTGTAGTATAGTCTTAAATCTGCAGGTACCCCATAAAAGGGGTCCAGGGGTTATAAAATCAAATCAAATAATTATGTATATATTTATGTATATACATGTGTACGTGGGTAGTTTTGGCCAATCCTCGTCTCTTTCCTTGTGCTACCTCGCTGACGCGGGAGATGGCGATTAAGTATAATAAATAAAATATGTATATATATATTTATTTTATTTATTTATTTAAAATAAATAAATATATATATATATATATATATATATATATATATATATATATATATATATATATGTGAAGTCTGTCGTGGATGAGAGCTTGGGAAGTGAGTCAGTTGTTGTTCACTGATGATACAGCGCTGGTGGCTGATTCATGCGAGAAACTGCAGAAGCTGGTGACTGAGTTTGGTAAAGTGTGTGAAAGAAGAAAGTTAAGAGTAAATGTGAATAAGAGCACGGTTATTAGGTACAGTAGGGTTGAGAGTCAAGTCAATTGGGAGGTAAGTTTGAATGGAGAAAAACTGGAGGAAGTAAAGTGTTTTAGATATCTTGGAGTGGATCTGGCAGCGGATGGAACCATGGAAGCAGAAGTGAATCATAGGGTGGGGGAGGGGGCGAAAATCCTGGGAGCCTTGAGGAATGTGTGGAAGTCGAAAGCATTATCTCGGAAAGCAAAAATGGGTATGTTTGAAGGAAGAGTGGTTCCAACAATGTTGTATGGTTACGAGGCGTGGGCTATGGATAGAGTTGTGCGCAGGAGGGTGGATGTGCTGGAAATGAGATGTTTGAGGACAATGTGTGGTGTGAGGTGGTTTGATCGAGTAAGTAATGTAAGGATATATATATATATATTATGTTCGTTTGTGTATATATAATTACTTTACCTTTATTCATATATATATATATATATATATATATATATATATATATATATATATATATATATATATATATATATATTGTAGTGAGCACAATTTTCGTCAGTCTTTCAGGTCTACTATTGTCGTAACTGCATGCTTCAGAAATCAGTCTTGATCTGTAGTTGATATGTCTTCCATGTCTCTTCCAGTAACTAATATAAACAGGAAGGGTAAGCAATTAAAACAAGTATCTAACCTAACCTAATAATCTGTGAAAGTCTAGATAGTGATGCTAAGATTCTCAATACCACTTGGTAATGTATTGATGGGAAAATTTTTCAGGTGATTTAAAATGAAATCTTATATAAATAAATTTCCTTGGGAAGCTCTGCAAAGTATTATTCATAGGCTATTGTTTGTTTGAAAACTTCTCCTGTAATACTGCTTATAAATGGTTGCTCAATCTTTGTCCCTATACAAAGGTGCCTGTCCTTGATCTGTTATCTACCTAACTTTACAAAGTAAACAATCTCATTTTAATTATTAAATGTAAGAAAAGTTAATGGGATGCAAGGATTCTCCACTGAAAAACAGATGGGTTTTCATTCGTTTATTGTGCATTTCTTACAGTTACGTCATTAGCAAATAAATTATGATTATACATACAAACTTGTAAGCGTTTGTGACCAAGTTGTGATGCACTGCAAATTAAGTATTTAGTACGATATATTCAAATAAACCTGTACTCTAAAATAATGACTTTGGTGATTAAGTAGATTAAGCCATAAATCCAACATATACATATTTTGAGAAGAAAATTTGAGACTAAAGTTTATTAAAGCAATATCATGAAGTATGTAAAACAATAATGATCAATTTTCACTTCATACCATGAAGTTCATAATAGAAACTTCACACACCACCCTTACAAGCAGTGCAAGTGACTGAAAATAGAGGTGACACATATAGTGTCCTGATATCACAACATCATATTTCAAGTCATGCATTTAAGGCATACAGTGTGTTCAGAATAACAATGTCCCTGATTTGATTTGCTTGTAAGGAGTATGTCATATGTTTCATGCTTATTAATTACAAAGAGTCTACCACTTCAAACACTGCTACCCCTAGCTCTTGTCCTGTTGTTTTTCAGTCCAGCTCACTTGGTGAACATTGCGCACATGGTGGTAGAGTGTGCCCGTTTGAGCAAAGCTCTTGCCACACACATGGCATTTGTATGGTCTCTCCCCGGTGTGTGTCCGTCTGTGCTCTATTAAGTACTGATTCAAAGTGAAACGTTTCCCACATATATCACATATGTAAGGTTTAAAGTTTATGTGACTGCGGTAGTGCCGCTTGAGTGAGCCCAGCACTTTGAATTCCTTCTGGCAGATAGGACATTTCAGCCCCTGGCCCAGCAGCTGCTCACTAAGGACAAGAGGAGGTGGGCGACCCTGCAACAAGAGAGAGCGGCACTTTAGTAGCTTGTCTGGGCCAGTGGACAGTGGGCTCCTCAGCCGGGCTGGGCTCTGGCACACCCTGGCTCACCACTGGCACCTGACTACTAGCCTACGAAGTACACTTTTTACTGCCAATTCTACAACACACAGTGCCACAATGTTTCACCGTAGATGGTAGGACAGCAACCTGACCTAGCCAACTTCATGCTGGTGCCATTCATATCTACAACACCTACTCAGTACGAAGGCTCTAACAACAGAGAAGGCAATCGACTGCAGTGGCAGCAGCATGAAATGGAGTGGTGGGAGGGCTTCTGTTGAATGTTCATACACCCAAAGAATGAGGAAGTGCCTCACGCTGTAACTGTGCTTCTATCAAAGACCTAACCACCAGATTTCGGCATCTGCATTTCTGTTTCAGGTGCATAAATCTTTCACCTGTATCTGATAGTAGACATTTGACTTTTATTCTTCATTATATTTTTATTGCATCGTCTTCTCATGCATGAATTTAACAGCTGACATAATGATTCTGTAGATTACAAAAGCATTTTTATAATGCAATAAATATGTTGAATAATCAGTTGCATAATTAAATGGCATTAAAAGACACATAGACAGATCTGATAATGCATGAAACACTGATTAAGCAACTTTTATAATAAACATGAAATGCCAAATGTAATTTTCATATATATAAACACAAAATGTTTGAGGACAATATGTGGTGTGAGGTGGTTTTATTGAGTAAGAAATGAAAGGGTACGAGAGGTGTGTGGTTATAAAAAAAAAAGTGCGGTTGAGAGAGAGCTGAAGGTGTGCTGAAAGGGTTTGGACTTATGGCGAGAATGAGTAGGGAAAGGTTGACAAAGAGGTTATATGTGTCAGAAGTAGGGGGAACAAGGAGAACAGGGAGACCAAATTGGAGATGGAAGGATGAAGTGAAAAAGGAAGGTTTTGAGTAATTGGCGTCTGAACATGCAGGAGGGTGAAACACATGCAAGGGATAGAGTGAATTGGAATACCGTGGTGTGCTGGGGTCGATGTGCTGTCAGTGGCCTGAACCTGGGCATGTGAAATGGCTGGGGTAAACCATGGAAGGGTCTGTGGGGCCTGGTTGTGGTTAGAGATCTGTGTTTTCAGTGCATTTACACATGACAGCTAGAGAAAGGATATGAGTGGATGTGGGCTTTTTTCCTGTTTCTAGTGCTACCTTGCTAATACTGAAAACGGCGATCAAGTATGAAAAATATTTATATATTCCACTGCATCCTGACCACTTTCAATATTTTATATTTGTTCAGTATACGTAATTTTTAAATTTTAATACTACTTTAAATATTCAGTCTCACCACAATAAAATGGAAAGGCAAGGAAGTGAAAAAATACTTGCAGTGTCTGTAATATGTTGCTAGATATATGTTTTTCACAATACACTAAAGAAAAAAATGCTACAAAGTGATAAACAATAAAGCAGAATAACCCTCTAAGTCTGTAGAAGGGAATATGTTCAGACTATCTTTGAAATTTTTAAATATTCTGAAGATTATTCAGCAGCTAAAGTATGAGCCTTGATACCCTTCAAAATTTCCAAAGTTTTTCAGTTCTTAGGTATACTGAAATTTATTTGTATTGCGTAATACATGGAACTGTAATATTTTTGTGATAATGAAAATCAGAGATGGCATGATATTACAGTGAGTTACTACATTCACAGTGGAATCCTCAAAAGTTTTAAAACAGGAAAGTGGTTAAGACTTAATGACGTGAAGACATTTGCTGACTCATAAATAATTTTTTTTCTAATGCATTTGAATCAGGTGTAATTATGTTCTTTATAACATCACACCAAGGAATGGTAACAAATAAGAACCATAGTATCACCAAAACCAGAGGTTCTTGAATTGGGGAATGTGCCCCTCAAAGGTGGAGCAAGAATATTTCAGGGAAAGATGCAGGGGGTTAGTGAATAATGCTGATATATTTGGGCAACTAAGTGAAAAAATAAGTGCACAAACAATAGCTAGCTATATAACATACCAAATGAAAAAATATTGTATGAAAGATGTCTGTTTTGTTTTTACTCTGATATTAAATGCATTTAATGAAGTACAATATCAGTCAATGCACTTGAAACATTGTGGGGGAGTTAACTCATAGGTAGAGCAAGAGACAGAAAAGTTTAACCACCACTGATCTGAACAAATAATACAACCAATTTCTCGCTAGTACTAACAAGACATGTGCATATGTAACATGCACACACATGGATTATGCCTCGTAAATCAGGTCAAGGCACCAAAAGAAGCAGGAAGATCTGATGGAAAGGGTATGGGGCAGAGCAACTACGATGGTACCTGAATTGAGGGAACTGAGCTATGATGAGAGGCTGAGGGATACAAATTTGGCCAACATGGAGGACATATAAGAGAAGGGGGACCTGATGACAACCTTCAAGTTTCTAAATCAGGTGGACAATATTGATAGTGAACTTTTCTTAATATAATGCAGCACCAGATTAACCAGAAGCCCCAACAAAAAGCAAGTTAGAACGGACATTAAGAAGTACTGGTCTAGATTGGAATAAACTAACCAATGAGACAGTGACTGCTGGCAGTTTACAAAGGTTTGAAAGGCTACTAGATGATATAAAAAGTTCAGATGGGTTCCCATTAGTGTAGAGCTCTTTCCCTGTACTATAGAGACAAGTAATTACATTTGATTGTGAATATCCTGAGGACTCTTTATGTAATCAGTGTAGAATACTGCCTCTATATAAAGTGTAATAACTTTTACCCTATAATTCAGAGGTAGGGAATGAGAAGTACTTCACCAGAGCTCATCATGGAGGGGGTGAATGAAATGTTAGATTTAGGGTTACTACTAATCTAATTAATGAGGTAAATTTTGATTTCAAAGGATTTCCTCCTGTTGATTAGATGAGAAAAGAGCAGAGGGATGAAACAGCTGGTACCTCCGTGGTAAAATTTCTAGAGATAGGAGTAAATCAAAATGAAAAGATCCAACAATTAAAAGAAATACAGAAACGGAAGAGTATCTCTAATTATGAAAAAAAAATCAGCATGTAAGTGCATGATGTGGCAAATGAGGGTATAACTGGGGCATGGATCTCCAGTGCAAGTGAAAATAAGGAAAAACTTGTGCTGAAAGAGGAGTGGTGAATTGAAATAACTAGTTTGACAAAAGTTACATTCATGTGTCAGTTAGTGGAGGCATTGTTGGATAATGTACGATGGGCAGGCTTGCAGAAGAGAGGTAGATGAATGCAAATGTGTGAAGAGAGGTGGCAGGTGAAATGTCTGATCACTTCTTGATGGAGGCAAGTGTGAAAGTTTGTGGCAGATTTGAGAAAGGAGGAAATGGCAAAGGTTGAAAAGAAGTGAAAGTGAGCAAGATTGGAAAATGGCATGGATGCAGAAATACCAACAAAGGCTAAATGAAAAATGGCAGAGGGTACCACAGAGAAGTGATGCTTAAACCTGTAGGTGAAGTGTGTAGAATGTAGGTGAGATTTGGGAATGTGTTAAAGGGTAGTGAATGGTGGAATGAAAATCGCTGGTGGAAAAGGGAGGTGCACAGATAGTATCTTGTAGGAAGAAGTGTAAGTGGTTAGGAAGAACTACAAGCAAAAGTGGCAAGATTTCAAGTGGATGTATATGAGATGAAAAAAGAAGGGCAAATGAGAGGTGGGGTGAAAGAACATAAGTGAATTTCACACAATAGTTGGAAATGCTTTGGAAGATGAACAGTGTACAGAGAAAGAGAGGGCAATTGTGGCAACAAAGCAGAGAATGGATGAGGAAGTGGTATCAGCAAGAAGAGGTGGAAAAAGGTGGAGTTTTGAAGGATCACTGAACATATATGACAGGAAGACAGATATTGTACATGTGGGATGAGGTGGCATGCAGAATGAGATAGGGCGAATGAAGAGGTGAAAAAAGAGGATGAAGTGAAAACCCTGTACAAAATGAAGTTATGGAAAGCAAGCGTGCATGGAACTGCAAATGAGTTTCTCAAGAAAGGGGATGAGAGTGCTGCTAATTGGGTTGTTAGGCTTTTTGAAGTTTGCATATCCAAAATTGGGGTGTCTAAAGATTGGCATACTGCATGTATAATGACCTTGTACAAAAGCCAGATGGAAACACATGGTCAAATTACAGAGGTACAAGTCTGTTGAGTATACTCGGAGAAGTGTATGGCATAACGGTGATTGAAAGGGTGATGATATATATATATATATATATATATATATATATATATATATATAAGTAACGTAAGGGTAAGAGAGATGTGTGGAAATAAAAAGAGCGTGGTTGAGAGAGCAGAAGAGGGTGTTTTGAAATGGTTTGGGCACATGGAGAGAATGAGTGAGGAAAGATTGACCAAGAGGATATATGTGACGGAGGTGGAGGGAACAAGAAGTGGGAGACCGAATTGGAGGTGGAAAGATGGAGTGAAAAAGATTTTGTGTGATCGGGGCCTGAACATGCAGGAGGGTGAAAGGAGGGCAAGGAATAGAGTGAATTGGATCGATGTGGTATACCGGGGTTGACATGTTGTCAGTGGATTGAATCAGGGCATGTGAAGCGTCTGGGGTAAACCATGGAAAGCTGTGTAGGTATGTATATTTGCGTGTGTGGACGTATGTATATACATGTGTATGGGGGTGGGTTGGGCCATTTCTTTCGTCTGTTTCCTTGCGCTACCTCGCAAACGCGGGAGACGGCAACAAAGCAAAAAAAAAAAAAATATATATATATATATATATATATATATATATATATATATATATATATATATATATATATATATATATATATAGCATTTGATCAAAAATGCAAAATGTGCCTTCAAGTGGGGTAGAGGGTGAATGAACCAGGTGTCTGTAATTAAGAATTTGTGTGAGAAGTACTTGGAGAAAGAGAACAAACTGTATGTGGCAGTTATGTATATTGAGAAAGCACATGGTAGGCTTAATGGAGAGACCTTGTGGAAGGTGCTGAGACTATATAGCATAAATAGGGATTATCAAACGTGGCCAGGAGTTTTTATCAGAAGGTAGGGCATGTGCATATGTAGGAAGGGAGGAGGGCTCCAAGTCAAGTTGGGTTTGCATCATGGATGTGTGATGTCACCATGGCTGTTCACTTTGCTTATGGATGTGGCGGTAAGGAAGGTGAAATGCAAGGTCTTGGAGTGAAAAGTGGGCCTACAGTAATCTGAGAGTGGAGTGACATGGGAAAGCAGAAACTTTGAGGTAAATGAAAACAACATTACGATAATGAGGTGAAGCAGGGGGTGAGAAAAGATGATGGGAGTGTATGTTTAAATGGGGATGACCTGGAAGAGGTGAAGTCCTGTAGTACCTGGGAGTGGATGTGCCTGTGGATGGAACAATGAGGGTTGTCCTGGGAGCATTAAGGGAAAATTGATGGATATTTTTGAAAGTGTAGTAGTCCTTGAAGTGCAGCATGGATACAAGTCTCAGACCTTGAATGTAAAACAGAAGAGGATGGATTTGTTGGAGATGAAATGCCCAAGGACAGTATATGGGACCAGGCACATTGACTTGTGTTAATGGTCATGTTCAGTATATTAGATGTGTGGTAGTGAATGACATCTAATTGAAATGGCCAAACCAAAGTTTGCCAAAATGATGAGGACATATGGAGAGCATAAGCAGTGAAAGACTGATTAAGAGCATGTGTTCTTCAGAAAAAGTGAGCAGAAGGGGAAGACAGAAAGGTAGATGAAAGGATGGAGTGATGAAGGCCTTGGTTTATCATGGCCTGAACGTTCAGGAGAATGAGTAATGTGTGAAACATACCAGATACTGTTGGAGATGAAACTTACTAAAAGGATAAGCTTTGATCTAATCTGTCTGGAACACACGTAATAGTAAAGAGGGGAGAAGATGGAGGAGGAGAGGGACTGGCCCTCAAAAACAGAAAACATTAAATTTAAAGAAATAGTGGTGAATGGCCCATATAAAGAGCACCATTATATAATGTGAAGAATAACAGTATGTGAGATAAGCACTGTGATATTGAAAATTTACAATCCTGTATCACATGATTACTGTGTGGCCATTGGCAATTCAAGGGGGGCCAGGCCGTATTGATAACTGCTTCTTCCCCTACATTTTTAAGTTTTGGAACTCACTTCCATGTCTTTCCCAATAACTATGACCTGACACTTTTTAAGACAGGTTTTTCACTTTTTCTAAAATTCATAAATACTTTTCCTCATCAATTTCTGTTTTATTGTTCCCTTTATATTTTGATAAAAGCCCAGAATTCATGTGAACTTTTGTCCATGACCAGAGTCTCAAAGAAAAACTATCAAGCTCGATGCATCTCCTTCTATGTCCCAGCAGCAGCACAAGGCCTCATCACCACCTTTTTCAGTACCTTTTCCAAAATCTTTCATTAAATATCATGTCATGACAGAGTGGTACAGTATAGAGGTGGTAAGATAATCTGTTTCAGGTAAATTCCATCCATTAGGGTTGAATTGGAAAGATTTTTGTGCAGGTAATTAAACCCCCTTATAAATTAGGTTTCAATTACTCAACTTGTGACTTTTTTCCTTACGACTGGTTATCCAGGAACATAACCCCATTGCCAATTGAGTTACAGGTATAGATAATTACATACATATACATACAGACATCCAGAGGAAAGCAATAAAGATAAAACCTAAAATAAAACACTTTAGTTACAGGGACAAGTTGGAGACAAATAAAGTTGCACACCATTTAGAAGAAAACTCAGGGGAGAATTGATCACAACCTTTAAGTTTCTTAATCAGTTTGAGAAAGTCAGCAGTGAATAGCTCTCTGAAAAATGCAAAAAGCAACCAAAAGTCACACCGAGAAATCAAAGGACAATGAGTTGTGGATGGCTGCGAAGAGTGAAGTGATGAAACAGTGAATGCAGACAGTAAATATACATAAGTTTATAACTGTCTGATAATGCAGAAAGTTCCAGACATGGGGAACTATGAGTGTAGAATTCCCTTGTACTGTCATAGTCCAACCCCAGGACCTATTTTATGGGGCTCCAGCAGCTTCAATAATGCATTCCATGAAGAATGGAAATAATGGGATCCTTTAAAACAAGAATTTGCTTTAGTAGATTGCACTTCTTTCAGTCAAGGAATGATGGTACAGCCTTACAGATGGGAATTTCTCACAATTAGTGCAGTTACTTGCACATGGAGCCCAGTAACATCCCTCATAGAGTAGAAATTGGTAATTAAAAACAAGCAAGACATGCACACAAACAAGAGACCCAATTTTAATATCAGTTCAAGTGTTGGTGCCCCAGAAGTGTAGGACTTTCTCCTGTACTGAACAAACAGGCAACTACACAAACATACAAATAGAAATCAGACAGCAAGTGGATGACTACTTGCAAAGTAAAAACTGAGCTGCAACGCAGATTCTGGGAAAGGTCATGCATAACAAACCTCTTACTCTTGTATGATACAGTGCGCTCTGAGAAGGATGATTGGATTGTGTATCCCTGAAATTTCAAAAGTGTTTGTCCCTGTACCACAAATTATGTTGTAAAGTAACTGGAAACTCCCTTGATGGAAATGAAATTACCTTAATGGAAAGGAACCAAGGAAACATGTCAGAGGAGCCTTCTTGAAATGGGTTGGGATCCCTAGTGGTGTGCCAGAAAGCTTGGCCCTAGGACTATTGTTCTTGATCTACTATATACATGACTTGCTAGAAGGAGTGAGCTCATACCTAAATATATGTGCAGATGACACCAAGGTCATGAGGGAAGTAAAGAATAATGGGTATTGCATCTGCTTCTAATGGAAACTACATTAACTCCAGAGGTGGTCTGATACATGGATAATAAAATTTACCCCAAATGTAGGAAATGTGAAAGAACACAGTGAAAGAAGGCCTCAGCATGAAGGTTATCTGTCAGGAAATAAACTGCAAAAATCTGAGTGAGAGAGACTTAGGAGTCAACACTCTCGCTAAACCTGTCACCAGAGCTCCACCTTAGGGTAGTTTTAAGAGACAAATTGTCAGTTGTCATGTATTAGAAATTCTTGTAAGTATTCAGATAAAGATATGTTCAATAAACTATTTACAGCATATATCATGGGATCATTAAAATATGCTCTTCAGGTTTGATCGCCACTTTTTTTTTCTAAAGCTGAGACTGCATGGGCAGCTGAGGCCCTAATCAATGCCATAACATTAATGCAATAAGGGAGAAAGAATACTTCCCACGTGTTGCAGAAGGCAACTAAAAGGAGAGGGAGTGGGGGACTAGAAATCCTCCCTTCCCATTTTGATTTTTCCAAAAGAAAGAACAGAGAAGGGGGCCAAGTGAGGATATTCCCTCTAAGGCTCAATCCTCTGTTCTTAACACTACCGTGCTAATACAGGAAATGGCAAATATGTACGGAAAAATATATATAGTTATTCATTTATTATACTTGATCGCCATTTCCTGTGTCAGCAAGGTAGCACCAGGAAACAGATGAAGAATGGCCCATCCACCCATATATACACACACACACACACACACACACACAGACCTCTCCATGGTTTACCCCAGACGTTTCACATGCCCTGGTTCAATCCACTGACAGCACATCGATCCTGATATACCATATCATTCCAATTCACTCTATTCCTTGCAGCCTGAGCCAAGTACTCATTTTATCATCCACCAGCTCGGGGTGGATGAACAGCTGGGTTGACAGTGGACTGACTGCCACAACCAGGATTCAAACCTATGCACTCAACCCTGGGCGGCCCATGAATGTGTCACAGTCAGGAACACTAACCACTACACCAAAAAAAGAGAACACAAACCACTACACCACAAAAAAAAACTAACTGCTACACCACAAAAAAAAAAAAGAGAAGATCCAGATAAGAGCAACAAAGATGGCACCAGAATAATGAAAACTGAATTAAAGTGAGAGGTTAGATCCCATAAATATTTTCACCGTGGAAAAGAGAAGAGTAAGCACTGACATGATCACAACCTTTGGCTTCAAGTTTCAAAACCAATTGGATGATGCTGACTGTGAAAAGTTCTTTGAATTATGCAAAGATAGAACAAGTAGTGGTGACGTGAGAAGGAGATGGAGTGAGTATTTTGAAGGTTTGTTGAATGTGTTTGATGATAGAGTGGCAGATATAGGGTGTTTTGGTCGAGGTGGTGTGCAAAGTGCGAGGGTTAGGGAAAATGAGTTGGTAAACAGAGAAGAGGTAGTAAAAGCTTTGCGGAAGATGAAAGCCGGCAAGGCAGCAGGTTTGGATGGTATTGCAGTGGAATTTATTAAAAAAGGGGGTGACTGTATTGTGGACTGGTTGGTAAAGTTATTTAATGTATGTATGACTCATGGTGAGGTGCCTGAGGATTGGCGGAATGCGTGCATAGTGCCATTGTACAAAGGCAAAGGGGATAAGAGTGAGTGCTCAAATTACAGAGGTATAAGTTTGTTGAGTATTCCTGGCAAATTATATGGGAGGGTATTGATTGAGAGGGTGAAGGCATGTACAGAGCATCAGATTGGGGAAGAGCAGTGTGGTTTCAGAAGTGGTAGAGGATGTGTGGATCAGGTGTTTGCTTTGAAGAATGTATGTGAGAAATACTTAGAAAAGCAAATGGATTTGTATGTAGCATTTATGGATCTGGAGAAGGCATATGATAGAGTTGATAGAGATGCTCTGTGGAAGGTATTAAGAATACATGGTGTGGGAGGCACGTTGTTAGAAGCAGTGAAAAGTTTTTATCGAGGATGTAAGGCATGTGTATGTGTAGGAAGAGAGGAAAGTGATTGGTTCTCAGTGAATGTAGGTTTGCGGCAGGGGTGTGTGATGTCTCCATGGCTGTTTAATTTGTTTATGGATGGGGTTGTTAGGGAGATGAATGCAAGAGTTTTGGAAAGAGGGGCAAGTATGAAGTCTGTTGGGGATGAGAGAGCTTGGGAAGTGAGTCAGTTGTTGTTCGCTGATGATACAGCGCTGGTGGCTGATTCATGTGAGAAACTGCAGAAGCTGGTGACTGAGTTTGGTAAAGTGTGTGAAAGAAGAAAGTTAAGAGTAAATGTGAATAAGAGCAAGGTTATTAGGTACAGTAGGGTTGAGGGTCAATTCAATTGGGAGGTGAGTTTGAATGGAAAAAAACTGGAGGAAGTGAAGTGTTTTAGATATCTGGGAGTGGATCTGGCAGCGGATGGAACCATGGAAGCGGAAGTGGATCATAGGGTGGGGAGGGGGCGAAAATTCTGGGAGCCTTGAAGAATGTGTGGAAGTCGAGAACATTATCTCGGAAAGCAAAAATGGGTATGTTTGAAGGAATAGTGGTTCCAACAATGTTGTATGGTTGCGAGGCATGGACTATGGATAGAGTTGTGCGCAGGAGGATGGATGTGCTGGAAATGAGATGTTTAAGGACAATGTGTGGTGTGAGGTGGTTTGACCAAGTAAGTAACGTAAGGGTAAGAGAGATGTGTGGAAATAAAAAGAGCATGGTTGAGAGAGCAGAAGAGGGTGTTTTGAAATGGTTTGGTCACATGGAGAGAATGAGTGAGGAAAGATTGACCAAGAGGATATATGTGTCGGAGGTGGAGGGAACGAGGAGAAGAGGGAGACCAAACTGGAGGTGGAAAGATGGAGTGAAAAAGATTTTGTGTGATCGGGGCCTGAACATGCAGGAGGGTGAAAGGAGGGCAAAGAATAGAGTGAATTGGAGCAATGTGGTATACCGGGGTTGACGTGCTGTCAGTGGATTGAATCAAGGCATGTGTATGGGGGTGGGTTGGGCCATTTCTTTCGTCTGTTTCCTTGCGCTACCTCACAAACGCGGGAGACAGCGAAAAAAAAAAAAAAAAAAAAAAAAACAATTCAAGGCCACAACATGAAATCAAGCAAGATATAAGTAAGAAGTGATATAAAGAAGTAATTGTGTAATGTTTAGAGTAGAGGATGGATGGGATAAGCCAAGTGAATGCTGACTAGACAAAAGTTCAAGTTGTATGACAAGAAAAAGTTCATAAGAAGGGGTCTCAAGAGTATAAAATTCCCTTCCCATACCATGTAGATAGGTAACTGCAAACACAAACACACAGGAATATCCACAGTGCACTGTGACACCCAGCTATTAGGGTCAGATTCAAATCCTGGTCATGGTAGCTGGCTCACAACCAATCCGGCTGTTTAAAATTCCTTTTTGGGAAGGTGTGAGCTGGGATGTGTATACATGGGTTTACGACAGAATATGCACATGATCAAGAGATGGGGCAACATGTAAAATTTTCTCCCAGTAACACAAAAATAGTAACTATAATTTGTAATTACACACACACACACACACACACACACACAGTGACTAAACATAGTTAATGCAGAGAGTATACCTAAATTTACGAAGTTGTATGATAGTAGAGAATGTTCAAGAAACAGAGTCCCACAAGAGTAAAACTCCCTTCCTGTACAGTACATACAAGTAATTACACGGTTAACATCACTGACCATATTTCACACGTGGGCCTGCCCAGGTTCAAATCCAGGGTGCAACAGTTGGCCCACAATCAACCCTGCAGAGTACCTGGCTTAGGGCTTTGTTTACATGATTATTATTTGTGTGATGTCTTACTCCTAAGTATACACGTGCACACACACACACACACACACACACACACACACACACAGCTTAAGCAGGTACCCAATTCCTGACAAGCCTCAAGGGGAGGTTGAAGACCTGGGTTGGGTGTGGATCAAATGCTATGCAAAGGATTCAAACCCATGCTGGTCTGACCCCAGGCTGGGTCTTGGTGACTCATGGTCAGTAACACTAACCACTATACCTCTGTTATAACATGGAACAAAATATACAAGGGTGAGTGACAGAGAAAGAAGAGTGTAAAAGTGGCTCCCTGAAACACAGATAATGAATGCACACACACACACACACACACATACACACACACAAGAAGACATATCCTAGCTGATGCAAAGTAATGATGGGACATAGTAAAAGAAGGCCTCAGTGCAATTATTAGCAAACAGGATATATAAGGGTCTTGGTGCATCTTCTTGTTTTGTTATTCAAGTGAATCTACTGATTTTTCATGCTGGATTAAACCATTTTTGTAGTAAACCTCAAAGAAGATGACGAACAACAGGAAAAACCCATCACATATTGATAGATCTAGCAGGAAGCCACTGAAGACACTTGATTTGAAATTGAAAATGAAGATATTCACCTAATATGAAGGATGAAAAAAGTTAAAACATTGCACCTCATCTACAGTTGTCCCAGTTGAAGGTCTCCACAATTCCAAAGGACAAAGAAAAAATATGTGAAGCAGTGAATGGTTCAGCAAGTATGAAGTCAACGAAAATAAAGCAGTGACAAGGGCCTATCCACGAAATGGAAAAGTTGTTGATGCTGTGGATGGAAGATCAAATTCAAAAACATGTATCAATAAGCTTATTAACAGTTCAGGTGAAGGCTAGAAGTCTTTTTGAGACTGTGAAGGAGTGAACAGGAGAGGATTACATCAAGAACTTCACAGCAAGTCATGGTTGGTTCAAGAGATTTAAAAGAGGATATAGCTTGCACAGTGTTCGAACCTTAAATAAAGGTTAAAAAGTAACAACAGAATCTCTTAATAAAGCTGGTTCATAAAAATTGAGATAACCATGATAGAAACTGAGTAGGATACAGGAATGCTGTACAG